>NC_053155.1:169356033-169656033 GCF_016835505.1 Polypterus senegalus
TGCGTTTGAATGATTAGTACATCAGCACCTCTGCTGTTCACTTATTCTGAAAGCAGTGCTTTGTCAAAAAAAAAGTTCAATAGGATTCACTTTTTTTAAATTAGAAATTCATATTGACTTGTGTCCCCTCACAGAAATGCCAAGGCCCCCATTAAGATTTGGTCTGGGTGACCATTTGGCCACAAGTGTACTCAGAGCAGGTTTTTTCCAAACAATTCTCCAGGGATGAAAAATATAATTTCACACCTGATTCTGTCCCATTTACTCTTAAACCTAAGATCCCCAACTGTTGTTTAATGCTATATAAACTTCTCATTAAAGCAAATGGAAAATAACACGTAATTTTTATTTTACTCTTATTACAACACTTTAAGTTCCCCATTTTAATGAGCCTTGGGTCAGGCAACACTCTGAGTCACACAATTAGTCTCAGTCTTACCTTGCTGCTGGTTTGACACATAATGCCTAGAACCGTGAGATTAAATTGGAAGTATTCAAGCCACCTTTATTAAAATATGTCTTCTGCTGCAAAGGCGAAAAAAGTAGACAGATTGTATGGACCTTGACTTGATACTGTTCCAATCGCGCATTTCTGGGTGAGTCCAAATTATTTTTGAAGGTCATGATATTAAATGCACCCTGCCACTGCCCACTGTGCAGTGGACAACTTCAAAACAATAAAAAAAACCTGTCGTTGATCTGCCTGCTCTTTTACTTCATTCAATATTCTCACATTGTTACAGTCTTACTAACTAACTGGCCCATATTTGTCTTGATTCTATTCAGGGCATTGAGCCAGGTACAGCGGCCTAAATCTTTACAAGGCACATGAGCCAGCATTGCTCCTTGCTCATCATTATTTATATTTTTTACTTTTTTACTTTCTGGTAAGACTACAAAGCATGAAGCACTTATGACGATGTTGCTTGGGTCCCGTTTGTAGTGCAGGACGCCAGGACACCTTGCTGGTGCATGTACAGCTATGAGAGAAGTGAATTAGGGCTGGGGTGGAGCCCAGACAGGAAGAGTTAAGTGAAAGGGGTGAGGGAAAAGATTTTGTACCAAACAGGCTATGCAGTTTGTACTTAAGCATCTAGACATCAGTAGTAGACTGAAAACAAGATGGCAGTGCTGATGCTTCCTTTTTATAAGATGCAGCTGCTTGGGGTTTATTTTTAAATGACAGTTGCTCGAGTACTGCTAGGATTTTTTTTGATGTTTGTGTTTGTTCTTACTCTATTCACCACTGAGGCCATCACCATAATAGTAAAGTATAAAAAAGCAAGTACAAACATGCATGTAATACACAGAATCGTTAACCCAAGTTTGAATATAATTTAATATTTAATTATTTTTAATTTGAATATTCCAACTTTATTTTTGGGTAATTTGACAGCCCTAGTACACAATGTTAACCTTCCAATACTGAGGAAACTGGCATTCCAGCCATGAATTCATCATCAGAGAGACAGTTTCGCACTGGGGGCAATGTAGTCATGTGTCATCATTCATGTCTGAAACCAGTAAAGGTTGACATGCTGGTGTTCTTGATAAAAAGTATGTGTAGACCACAATGAATGTGGAGAAGATGTAGGGATGTCAGGGGAGCAAGTATGTTGTAAGGCTTCTGTTTTTTGGAGTAAGGTTTTAGTTGTTCTACACTATATCCTATAGTGGTAACCTTTGTGAAAAAGGGGCAAAAGATAAAAGTTGGTTAGCTTCAAATAAATATTTTAGTAAAATATGAAATATTTAGATATTTATGTAACATTTATATTCTTTTTTTATTAATATATTTAGTGATCATTTATTTGATAATTATTCTTTAGTCAATTTATAAACTAAATACTGGATGTGAGTAAGTAAGGTTCTGTTGATTACAGATATTTAGATGCCATACCTGTGCCACAAGTCACAGCTTTTTTAAAAACTTCTCTTTGCTTATTTTTTCTTTAATTCTATGCCTATTAATAGTGTAATAAATATGTCATCCTTGCTTTAGAATATAAATATTCAATTGTATCTTGTGGTAATGCTACATCATGTTTTAAATCTGTGAAATTGAACTGAACCTTGACTTTAAAAAAATATTGCAAATCAAATTGCAATTGCATTATCTGTCATACAAATTACAATTAGATGTCAAGTTCAATGTTTCCTCACTGGGTTGTGACTTGAAGTTCTTGAAGGTCCCTTAGTGGAGCTGGAATTGCTATTTGTATTACTATTTATAATGTCACAAGATAATTTTGTGTATAAATGGACTGTAACTGCCATGGTTTGTAATAGTTTCATCAAGTATTTCTTCAATAGTGGTATATACAGTATAGTAAGGTTTCTAAACTCTTTTGGGACTCCCCCTAACTGGACGACACCCCAAAGAGCATCCCAAAGTGCGATCCATGGAAGAAAGCCTATCGGTTGCCAGGGCAACTGCGGACTCTCAGCATTGGAGCAGCTCACCACAAAAACAAATCCGAAAAAATCACAATCGCTGTATGAGCTCCTGCCAGTGGTATAAGGAACATTGTAAATGCGGCGAACAGTATTACTTGGCCATGAACATGACCCTGCCTGATTGCTGTGCCTATGTATAGGAGAGTGGAAAATCCCGTTACAATAAATAGCCGTGCTGTTCCTGTTTCAAGCTGAATAAAGTTGGTTTTGCTAAAGTACTGAGACTCAGCCTTGTGTTTTGGGGTACAAGACAGAGACTCACATGTCTCTCTCTCTCTCTCTCTATACAGTATATGATACAGTACCTGCCAAAAAATACAAAAAGTGCACAACACGCATCTCGCCCTAATTGGGGCTCATCATGTGTACGTACCTTTGCTTCCACTTGTGGTGATCAAACCTTGAACGTCAGCACCTGAGGCAAACCCTCTGATGTTGTGCCATGCCAGCTGGATGACTTACTTGACAGAATGAATATTGGAGTATTACATTCATAGGTCTGAATCACAATCTGATTATTTGGATGGTTACCTACCAGGTAACTTGTGTTGTTGATCGACCACTCAGCAAACATCCGCCACGTCCTCTTAGTTGTGAGAAGCAGATCATAGATATGTATATACAGTACCTGCCAAATAATACAACAAGTACATGACACATGTTTTGCCCTAATTGGGTCTCGTCAGGTATATGCTCCTTTGCTTCCCTTTGTGGGGATCAAACCTATATATACACACACGTACTTGGGAGGCAGTCAAAGGGTTTAACTCAGGTTAATGACAAGTCACAGTGGGGGTTAACGACAGAGGTGGGTAGAGTAACCAAAAATTGTACTCAAGTAACAATAGCGTTACTTCAAAATAATATTACTCAAGTAGAAGTAAAAAAGTATTTGGTGAAAAGACTACTCAAGTACTGAGTAACTGTTTGATCATAATAAATGATTTTTTTTTTAGAAATGCTGTAATAAATATAAAATAATGTGCAAATTATGCTATTTCCAAATGATAAAATAAAAATAAAATAAATAACATGTTTACAAAATAAAAATGTACAGATAACACTAAGTTCCAAATCTCAGTTTTTACACAACAAAACTTTTGAAGCCAATACCTACAGTAGGTAACATGTATGTTTGAACAGTGCAAACTACTTACAGTGACAAGATGTACTGTACACTGACAGTATAATACAGCATATTCACTTGCCCTCCAAATAGCACAGCTGATAGAAAATAACATTAGAACAAGGCAGCTTGTGCACGTACAAGAAGTCTCACTTTACCTTGACTGTCTGTGCATGTTTGGTTAAAACATGCTTGTTCTTCACTCAGTGAATTAATGGTTAAGCTTCAGCAGAAGTTGGTTTTCATTCTTCATGTAGAGTGGAACCTTGGATTGCGAGTAACTTGGTTTGTGAGTGTTTTGCAAGACGAGGTAAAATTTTTAATAAACTTTGACTTGAGAAACGAGCGAGGTCTTGCAATACGAGTAGTCCATATACGCTTTGTCTGCCAAGCGTCACATGATCACAAATGAGCTGATGGTTCTTCTCTCTCTCACTGTGGTATTGTGGGCAATCGTCAGTCAGCGTGCCTCACTCATATAGTCAACATCCGTACGAGCGTATACTGTTTACTACAGCATCATAACCGTGTGTGTGCTGTGACCTGTGAGTCCCTGTCTTGCACGCCAAAACACGAAGCTGAGTCTCAATACTTTAGTGACACCATCTTTATTCAGCTTGAAACAGAAACAGCACGGTTATTTATTGTAGAAGGATATGCCACTCTCCTATACACGGACACAGCAGTCAGGCAGGGTCATGACCAGGTTAGTGGCCAAGTAATACTGTGCCCTGCACATTTATAATGTTCCTTGTATTGTCCATCAACAGCAGGTGTTTATAGCATGTCCGCAATCTTTTTGGATTCGCTTTTACAGCAAACTGCTGCAGTGTCTGCGGTCGCTTCTGGGACGCTCTTCCACGTGTTGTCCCATTGGATGAAATCCCACACGAGTTTAGAAACTCACTCACACCAGTTGCCCAATGTAGAGGAGTAAGAGTAGCGTTTCTTCTTCACAAATGTGCTCAAGTAAAAGTAAAAAGTATAGTGCAGCAAAACTACTCTTAGAAGTACAATTTTTAAAAAAGTTACTCAAGTAAATGTAACACAGTAAATGTAACTCATTACTACCCACATCTGGTTAACGATGGATGCTGATGCCTATTCTTCTCTTCCTATAGACCTCCAGAAGGAAAACCCACATGAGCATGTCACTTCCACCTTCAATCTAGACCTTACTTTCACTTCCTGCCCTAAAACATGCCCTTCCTGCCTTTCTGCTATAAAGTCAACTGACCTTCCATTTTTAATTCAGTTCAGTGCATGTTTTGTGTGTGTGGATTCAGTCCAGTGTGGCTACTCAATCTACAAATTACTTCACATTATAAAGAGTGGATCCCCAAACCTTTACCTTGTGCTTCTTGTCATTCTTACAATATATAAATATTTTGCATTATTAGGGATAATAGTGATTCCACAGTGGCTTATATCTGAAATATTCAAAGTTACTAATCTTTCACAAGAATATTTTTTTCCCTTTATTTTTCATATTTCTCTATTCACTGTCACACTGAGCTACAGTATGTTTACTGTCAGATACAAAGTAAACTTTACATTTTAACTGCCAAAGCCCAAAGGTCATTATTAATGCTGTTTTTTGGTGCCATATTGCATTTCAACAATCATCTTCATCTTGCCAGAAGTGAGATTTCCCCACACTATACTTTATCTCATACCTTTAATTCACTTACCTTGAGTTGGAACTGCTTTTAGTTCATTTTTGATTTTCAATCCATGTGTATGGTTCATATCTTTATATGGCTCATCATCATGTTTGGCCTCTTTCATCGACAGACACTTACAGCAAGTAAATTAACAACTCTTTTCAATTAAATGAGGAGCAGTTACATTGCACAATATGAGTACTGAGGAAATGCTAATGAGAAAATCTACCAAAAGGAATGTTCAATGTGTACTGTTTTACACTCTTGTCATTTAGCACAGTTTGATAAAATCCACAAGATGTGATCAACTTTCAGAAGAAGCATGAATATGTTGTTAGGCTTTTAATGTAATGACTTGGGAAACTACTCTTTTTTATTCAATTATTCAAATATATGCACAATTGGAAATTTCCATTCTTTTTGAGTGTCTCAAGTGAATTTGTCCCATCTGTGAGTTTGATTTTTTTTGTAATTGGTGAATACAATTAACTTTTCAGTCTCTCTTTTAGAGTAATGTTTTCCTTTAAAATATAATCTCTTTAATGATTTTTGAAGATAATTATAATATAAAATGGTTATAATAAACCATATGCAATATTATCAGTCATTATTTTACTTTTTTTTTTTCTTACCACACAATTTCCAACAAAGAAAAACACAAAAACAAAATACCATGGTTGACTTCCTTTGAGGAATCATATCCCTGTGATATTGCAAAAACAGATGGTGGTAAAGTATTCTTTCAGGAGAACAAAATTAGGTAACAAATTAGTAATGCATTATTACAGGTTAAGGCTTTAATCTGGTTTAGTTCCAAAGAGGCCATTGAGTGGGTGAGAATTTGTTGAGACCTCAAGGATGTCCAACAAAAAATTAAAGCATATATTAATTTGTTCAGACATTGTGATGTCAGTGGGAAAAGAGAATAGAAACTGCTGTAGAAAAGCTCTCTGGAAACAACTCCACTCCCATAAGGATTCCATACGTACATTGAAGCAAACACAGACAGGTATAAAGATCTGGTGCACCTGCAGGCAGACTCCATATATTTGAAAATAAACACAAGTTATAAACACGTTGATAAAGGGCAAAAAACGTCTTTATAGATGCAACTCTGAAATGACTGCTCCAAGATGGCAACAGTTATGGGTAAGTACAGATCAGACAGGAAGGGACAGGTCCAGAGGGATGAACACCAGAAGTGATATCAGAGGTGGTAGAACTGTCAATCATTTGGTCTGTAAAGGGAGGAAGAGAAGAGGCATTAGTAAATAATGTCATCTTGTGGACTGATGAGGAATTGCCACCACCAGAGTCTTTAACACCACGAAAAAACTCGTAATCCTGGGCCACCTTAAATTCCTTCGCACCTCACCATTAGCGTCTTTTGTTTTGTTAATGTGTCGATCAGCACAAGCAGCCTGCTGTCCCACAAACCACCCCCACCCCACCGATGCAGCTCAAGTAACAGAGAAGATTCTCAGAGCTAAAGTCTCTTTATCTGGGTGTAAGATGCCTGGAATTGTAAAGGGTAAATAATATACCATCATTTGGAATGCATACATTTCATGTGTGTTCCGTATCTACAACAATCTATGTAAATGTAGCATGACAGGAAATGCAAGGCAGGAATTGTTGAACACATACCTAAAACAGAAACGTTTTTCATGTTATAGTACTATTGACAAAATTTTGACATGAAGCGTATAATGTGTGAAGACTAAAGTGTAAATATCCAATAAACACTTTCACAAAAGGTATACAAATAACAAAACAAGTGCGCTTTTATTCAAGAATAAGAAATCGGGTTAGGGTAGGACACTGACACGACCGCTTGGGTGGTTCAAAGGTAAGAACTGCTAAGTCGTAATCAAGAGGTTCCCTATTTGATTCTGGGTGCATACGTTTAGAGTCAGCTGCTATTATAGAATAAAAACATACATTTGATTTGAGTCTGTAACGGCCTGTGTAAATTTATGGTACTTGTAAAAGTTGGCATTTTTTTTATTCAGTCTTAATCTCTTAGTCATGTTCACACTCCCGAATCTGACACTGCTAGTTTTCAAATAAAGATGTGATATAACAGTGGTGAACTCAGATGAGGATGAGGGTTCTACTTTGGAGAAAGAGAACAGAAGCCCTCCCCACAAAAAACGTCCACTCACATATAAGACAAATGCAGCTGCACCAGGCATAAAGTCGAAAGATGGCACCGTTTGAATGCAGCAACAGGTCGGGTGTCATCCTGCCAATCAATGTGCCACATGCATGTCCTTCAGAAAAAAGCAGGGCTTACAGAGCTTGCCAAGGTATCGTGCAAAGTCCTGTTTGTGATTATGTTTTCTGATGGTCTTTGTATAAAAACATTTATATTTTACTTATATACTGTAAAAGCCAGATCAAATGTTTTTTACCAATTTTGCTTGCTTTATTTTCTTATCTTTCTACAGCGTAAAGTCACAAGTATACTGCAGAGCTTCCTGTGTTTGATCGTTATGTATTCAACAATTCCAGCCTTGAATTTCCCGTCATCCTACATGTATGTATTCCAAATGATGATATATTATTTACCCTCTACAATTCCAGGCATGGGATAGCAGGCTGTTTGCTACTTGTGCTGATCGACACATTTACAAATCAAAAGACGTCAATGAAGATGTGACCAGGAATTTCAGGTGGCCCAGGATTAAGAGTTTTTTTGTAGGCTTCAGGGATTCTAGTGTTTAAGTTCAACCTTTCCAAAGACATGGGTATACCTCCAGATAGAAAATATATTTAGTGAAAACTTCAAGTCTTGCCCTCCATTACTGAGGTGTTTCACTTGCATATTGTTGAGCCGCAGCATTTGTTTCCTTTAAACATTTTGTCTCTTCATCTGTGTCATTAGCACAATGTCATTGTTGCGTGCCAGCATTTGCTGGACACAGGTCTTTTGTAATGAGAAGTGAGGTGCTTGCAAGCATTGAAAAATTTAAAAGTGCATGGAGGCACCATCTAGTGGCTGTGGTTGAGCATAAACATAAACACACACACACACATACACACAGGTATTTAATTTATATATGTCTAATATGCAAATCAAGAGTATCGTCTCATATCTAGAAAGGATTAATCTTTGTGTGTGTTGGGGTTGGGTAGAGATGCAAGGGTTTGTGGTAAATATTCAACAAAAATGCACTTTGCCTCAAGAGGCATTATTTCACAACCCGGCCCTGTAGACTTGCAGTGTCATTATTAGTTAAAATGAGAGGGAGTATAAGTAATTACATTAAATTCCTGTTGAGGCAGTTTTAATTATTGCGGGCTCTTCTTTAATTGTGCCAAAATAAAAGAATGTTATTACACTATTGTTTTATCTTGGTAGAGTAATATATGTATTGCTCTACTTTCCCCTATTGTATTATTAATATGTAGCCTTAGAATGCCTAATCTCACAGACTTACCACTGTATATAAGGTATTATTCTATATAACTTCTCCCCACCTTCCCTTCTATATCTATAACCTCAGGCAAATAGATGTAGTAAAAAGACAAGCAGGAGTTATGTCACACATAAAATAATGTATTACTGAGAATATTCATAAATAATAACAAAGTACATTTGAATATTGGCAACCATACAACCTGATAAAATGGTGATGTGTAACTCAGGTGGCACACAGACTTGCAGTTACTTAAAATGTCTCTAGTTAAGGCATCACTGGTGCTCAGCTTTCAGCCACATGTCTGTTCAATATGGCTGCTGAGCTGTGCTCTTCATTGTGTTGTCTTCATCATCACAGGTTAGCAAGAGAGATGCTTCTTCATCATATGTTGGTTAGAGAGAGAGATGCTTCTTCATCATATGTGGGTCAGAGAGAGAGAATGTGGTTGAGCAAGTACATTTATAGGTGTTCTCTCCAATTCCTAGAACCAATAGGACATCATGGTACTTAAAGGCCTCTGAGACAAGCCAATTCCAAACAGCCATATCTCAGACCAATGGGAGAAATAGTACATTTTAACACCTCAACCCCCCAAGACCATATGTTAAGCTAACCTGGCTTTGTGTGGGGGAAAACTGGTTTAAGACATCCCCCCAAATCCTGTCATAAAATTACAAAGAGACAGTTGTAAAAACGGGGTTGGGTGAGGCAGACATGAATACCTCTAAATTACATTGGTTTGCCTAAATTATAAATAAAGGCATACAAAACATTTATCAAGTTATATGCAAAATCCCACATCACAACAACTATATACAGTATTAAACACTATTTTCCTGACTCAATGGTGTGAACTTAGCTGGCCACTTAAAAGCACTGTATTACAGTTCTTTTTGGAGAGCAAAATAAATTCAGTTTCACTCAAATGCCTGGCTCATCACTAAAATTAAGCTAAAAGTACCTTGAGGCCGGGCATGGGTGGCATCCTATGATGCCGGGTTGTCTGCAGCTGGCCGACATAAATAGATGTTGGCTTTATTTCTTTAGAAATGTCTTCATATATCTATACTTTAACTTTATAAAGGGTGGTACAGTGGCAGCGCTGTTGCCTATCAGTAAAAAAGCCAAGGTTTGCATCCTGTGCCCCCCCTTTGCAGAGTTTGCATGTTCTCCCCATGTCTGCATGGGTTTCTTCCAAAGACATGCTGGTTGTGTGGACAGGCAATACTAAATTGGGCATTGGAGCCTGCCCGATTTTCCTCATCTTGCACCCTCGTCCATGCTGGAAAAAATTTTGCTCAATCTCAAGGACTTAGACACCATCTCTACAATATATAAAATCATTTTACAATCCCTCCCTTTCAAAGATCCAAGAGGTCACTGAGAAAAAGATCTCTCAATTAATATATTAGAAAAGGAGTGGAAAGTAGCAATGCAGAGAATTCACTTCAGCTCCATATGCGCAAAGCATACAATTATACAACTCAAAATTATATATCAAGCACATCTGTCTCGACTAAAACTCTCCAAAATGTTTCCAGGGCATGATCCAACCTGCAAACGCTGCAAACTAGTTCCAGCCTAACTAGGTCACATGTTCTGGGCCTGCACCAAATTAACATCATTTTGGACGAAAGTTTTTAATTACCTTTCAGACAGCCTTGGTCTCACAATCCCTCCTAACCCATTAACAGCTGTGTTTGGTGTTCTTCCAGATGGGTTTAAAGTGGAGAAAGACAAACAAACTGTGATTGCACTCACTACACTATTGGCACGCAGGCTTATTCTGATAAATTGGAAGAACCCAAACTCTCCTCTTTTAAGTCAGTGGGAAACTGATGTGTTATATTATTTGAAGTTGGAAAAAATCAAATACTCAGTTAGAGGATCCGTACAGACTTTTTTCAAAACATGGCAGGATCTAATCAGTAATATTTTAAAATAATCTCATAAAGCACAGAGAATTTATTAATTTAGGTATGTTTACAGGTCTTAAATTTCATGCCGTTTGGCTTGCTCTCTTTCCCAGGGGTGGGGATCGATCTGTTCTTAACTCAATTTTTCTTTTTGTAAAAACTTGATTGATTTGTATGGAATGCAATAAAATAAAAAAAAAAGGAAAAAATAAATAAATAAATTGGACATTGTTTATGGTTGGGGTGTGTGTGTTTGCCCTGCGCAAGGTTTGTTCCTGCCTTGAGCCCTAAATTACCTGGGATAGGCTCCACCACCCCCTTGACCCTGTTCAGGACTAAGCAGGTTAGAAAATGACTGACTGACTTTAAATATTCAGTAACGTCTTTACTTATTCAAACTTTGATTTTATTTATTCAGACATTTATACATATATATTCAGGAATGACTTCATACATTAAGACTTTAAGATATTAAGAGTTTATATATTCAGTGTTTGACTATATATACTGTATTAAGAATCTGACTTCAGAAATTCCATATATATGCCTGTTTGGCATCCCATAATATATGCTTATAATGTTTGCCAGAAGAAAGGAGTAAGTAAAGCAGCTGTGTAAGATGGCTAATATCTTTAATTATCTTGTTTGTCATTCTAAGTAATATTTTTGTTCCATCTTCACATCCCTCTACATTGCTTTACAATCTTAAGCTAAGGAGGTGCCACACCAGGATGTGATGCAGCTTGTCATAATGGACCCTACTGTAAATCCATAAATGAAAAAATCTGTGTTTTCCTCAGATGTCTGAAGAAGCAGGGGCATTGGTGAATCTTCTTTACAGTAGCTGAAACATGTTCTGCCCACTTAAGTTCATCAGTGACAGTCACTCAAAGTACTCCATTTTAGTTGCAAAAGAGATAAAGTACAGTAGGCAGTAAGCATTATTGTATTGTAGCAGTGACTCAGAATATGAACAACCCCTGTAGCTGGCATTGAGGCTACATGCCAAAGATATTAAGAGTAAACATTTCTTCTATTTCTATATGTTACTAGTTCTATTTGGTATTTGGTACTTTTAAGCTATATATATATATATATATATATATATATATATATTTATTGTCAGGGATGCCAGGGGCCATGACCCGGCCGGGACCTCATGAGGGACCGGATGTGGGTCTGTCCCCACCCTGGATCACGTGGGGGTTGCCTTCCGGGTTGCTTTGGGGGCCACGGGTACAGGGCATGGAAGCTCCACCCTGTAGGGGCCCGTGGTCACCGCCAGGATTTAGGACGGCACCCGGAGAGCAGCCGGGAGGACAGCCGGCACTTCCGCCACACTGGGGCGTGGCCAGAAGAGGAATGCCGGGAACACCTGGTGCTCATCCGGGAACCATATAAAAGGGGCCGTCTCCATTCATTCGAGGCTAGAGTCGGGAGGTGGAAGGACGAAGCTCAGGAGAGCTGTGGAGGCGGCCTGAAGAAAAGGCATTGTGGCCAGGACTGTGATTGGGGTAATTGTGAACGTGACTGGGGTCTGAGTGACCAAGGGACTGGGGTCTTTGTGACCAGTATTGTAAATAGTCTGTGCAAATAAACGTGTGGTGGTGTTTTAACAACATGTCCGCCTGTCTGTGTCTGGGCCGGGTTCACAATATATATATATATATATATATATATATATATAAATAATATATAAAAAAAAGAGTGTCCATAAAGACCGTGTGCAATTTTAAAATAGTTGTAACTTTGTAAGTATATGTGATAGAAAGATTCTGTAAAAAGGATTAGAAAGAAGAAACACTTGCATTTTTTATTGTTCTTGTTAATTTTCAAGATGTCCACCATCATTACTAATACAAAGGGTAGTACGATTTTGTAGTTCTTGGAAAACATTTTCAAGCTGATTTTCAGTAATACCAGCAATCACATCAGTTATCCTAGCAGGCACGTCTTCTAAAGTTTGGCTGAATAAACATTAGTTTTCATATGTCCCCATAAAAAGAAACCCAATGGAGTCAAATCTGGCGAATGTGGAGGCCATGAAAATGGTCCACCTCTTCCAATCCACCTATTAAGGAATTTCTCGTGTAGAAACTAAGATGCAAAGCAAAGTGACAAGGAGCACCATCTTGTTGAAACACTGTATTCTCTATCAGTCCTAATTGTTCAAGTTGAGGAATAAAGTAATTTTGCAGCATTTCTAAATAGCTATCACCATTAACAACGCACCCTTCAAAAAAGAATGGACCTATGACTCCACACACCGCACATTAACTTTGGGAGAATCTCTTTCATGTTCAACAGACTCATGTGGATTTTCAGTTCCCCAAATACGGCAAAAATAAAACTACTGTCGCAGTAGGGGGCAGTAGTGCTCCCTTGAACCCTCAGGTACCACGCCAAACACCTGGTAAAATTGCCACAAAGATTATATTTATTATAATAATGTGCACTAAGCACCCTCCACTCCACACTATTCATAAACCACAATAACAATAATAAATCAATAATAATCACAATCCTCCACTCCCAGACGCGTTGCCCTCCTACCACCCAGCTCAGCTCGCCGTCTGGGAGTTCCCTCAGTCCTTTTATATTCCCTGACGCGGAAGTATTCCCAGTCCCCAGTCCATGTGATCTTGTATCACTTCCGGGTCAGGTAAAAAGTACTTTTCTTCATCCCGGAAGTCCGTCGCTCTTCCTATGACGAACTTCCGGGTCATAGTGTACAAATAAGTCTCTGGTCCTCCCTGCAGCTCCCTCTTGCGGCCCCTGTGGTATCCAGCAGGGCTGAGAATAAAAACTACATAGTCCATGACTCCCTGCTGGTCTTAGGGGCACCTCCATACTGCAGGGAGGGCTCCATCTGGCGGCTTGGGGGACTTGGCCGGAATAAACTGCCGGGCACAGTCCACAATACTTCCCCCCCAGTGAAAAATTATAATTTTGAGCGTCCTGCTCCGCGAGGGATGTCTTCCTCCAGGAGGATCCGAAGGTCGGGTCCTGGCAATGTTGTCTAGCCTCCCTGGAGAACCTTGGGGGAACGTTATAACGGGCATCCCTCTGATCCCTTGTCCTCCAAGGACAGCATCGCCACACATGACCCCTCCGACGACAGTTATAGCAGATCCGCTGTCCTCCTGGTCGCCCTCCTCTGTGATACTGGAAGCACCTTGGTACTCCTGGCTCACTCCATCTCTCCGCTGGGACGGGATTATCAGCCGCTCTTACATTTTCCAACTTGTCAGGAGAGCCCCGTTTTATTTTAGGGATCTCCTTTTTATTCTTGGGCTTATCTGCAGTTTGAGTCTCTCTATGGGAAAGAGAGACCCCTTTCACTGCTTTCTCGCCCTTTAATTTATTTATCGCTGGAGGTGGCGTCTTTAGCACCGCAGCGTCGCGAGAGACAGCACTTTTCAGCTGCTCCGTTCCGATCGGCGCTTCCTCCTCTCCTTCGGTCATCACGCAACAATCCCTTGTTGGGATTGTAGTGACTTGGCACCCGGTACTTATTAGACGCGGGGCCAGTTCGCACTGCGTCCCTTTATACTCTACGATATGGGAGGGACTTACCTGCGCTCCTGCATCGATCATCTCTGGAGCTTCTCGGCAGCCGCTGCACGAATCCCCTCAGAGCCTCCAACGGTGCTGCTGCCGTCGCTCCCAACTCATCCATCTGTTTCTTAACATCTGCCAATGTCTGTAAGAAAATATATACGGGCTCGAGCAATTTCTCGAGATCCCGCAGTCCCACAATGTCATTTATTTTGGCCAAAGGCAAGCTACTTTCATTATTCATCTTACCTTTCGGCCAGAGCCAATGAGCACGTCCACTCCTGGCACGTGCTCGGCTGGCTCTTGCAAAGGCTCTTGGGAATTGGAGTTTCTTTTAGAGGGCCGGGGTGGCACTACTGGCCGACTGCGATCCGCCTTTTCTATTTTATCGGCGGATCGTTCAGTCACATCCCGTCCCTCTTTACTTTCCCGAATAGCTGGCGCTGCTTCGCCTGCCTCCCCCTCCCCTTCCCCTTCAGGGAGCTCAAATCCATCGCGGAAATGCTGACCTCACCTCTGGACTGTTGCCGACCTTCTCCTTCCCATAATCCGTTTGGATAAATCACGTGCCCCTTTTCGGCAAATGAAAGGGGACCCTCCTGGTCATATGATCGACTGTAGTCCTTTAGTTGCTCCCAGCCAGCTCCGGGATAGATCACATGACTTTTTTCGTCGGATCCCTTGTTGTCGACTCCTAGATGGGCTAGCTGCTTCGTCATTGCGGCCATCTTGCCTAGGTGGGAAGTATTTCTCCGACTCATCGTCAGAAACGAAAAGACAGGCCTCTGAAAAATAGGAATAAATCCCCGGCGCAGCGGGCGTTTCTTCGGCACCTACCTCTGAACCTTGACTACGGTTTTTCAGTTCATATAGGTAGTCCTTTGTGTCCGATGTCCAGCAACCATCCGCTGCCGTACGCGCGCGTGCTTTCGGCTTCAATCATTTCCCGGTCTTCCTCGCTTCCCATCAGGTAGGTCCACGTACTTGCGGCATCATCTAGGGGCTGTTCTTTTGGGCGATCCTCATTCTTCCTCCCAGATTTTTTCCCCATGGCGTACTGAGGTCTAGACAGGCTTTCTAATGCAGCGCTCTTTGTAGAGGGTAGCGTTTCAACTGTCGGACGTTCGAGCGGGACCTTCTTAGGGTCGTCTGCGTACACAAAATTTGTTTTAAATGCAGGTCCTCTGCCAACGGACGGCCAGAGAATCCTGCCGACTACGCCAGTGTCGCAGTAGGGGGCAGTAGTGCTCCCTTGAACCCTCAGGTACCACGCCAAACACCTGGTAAAATTGCCACAAAGATTATATTTATTATAATAATGTGCACTAAGCACCCTCCACTCCACACTATTCATAAACCACAATAACAATAATAAATCAATAATAATCACAATCCTCCACTCCCAGACGCGTTGCCCTCCTACCACCCAGCTCAGCTCGCTGTCTGGGAGTTCCCTCAGTCCTTTTATATTCCCTGACCGGAAGTATTCCCAGTCCCAGTCCATGTGATCTTGTATCACTTCGGGTCAGGTAAAAGTACTTTTCTTCATCTCGGAAGTCCGTCGCTCTTCCTATGACGAACTTCCGGGTCATAGTGTACAAATAAGTCTCTGGTCCTCCCTGCAGCTCCCTCTTGCGGCCCCTGTGGTATCCAGCAGGGCTGAGAATAAAAACTACATAGTCCATGACTCCCTGCTGGTCTTAGGGGCACCTCCATACTGCAGGGAGGGCTCCATCTGGCGGCTTGGGGGACTTGGCCGGAATAAACTGCCGGGCACAGTCAACACTACTAAAGACAAAAAAACAAAAAACAAAAAACTAGATACATCAAGCTTTCTAATCCTTTTTACAAATTCTTAAATTGCACACTGACTTTATGAACACCCTGTATGTGTGTGTATATATATAGTGATTCACTACCTGAGCACTAGACAAAATCATGTTCATAAAGAAAGCAAAAAATTCTAACTAGAAACCCTAATATACTGTATACAGAAAAGCAACAAGAATTCAGTGTCAGGAAAGGAAAGGGTTTAGAACACGACTTGTGCATTAGAAATCTAGACATTGTAAACTAGGGCATATGGTAGGGTACGGTGGGGCTAAATAAAGCATCAGAGTTGGCAAGACAGTTGCTGGCCTTATGCTGGACAACAGACTGAACAGACACAAGGCAGCTTCCAGCTGGGTTGAATTATATGCCTATAGAAACACAGTAGAAATGGGCTGGTCTTGCCACTTACTTTCAAAAAGAATGGCTACAAGTAAAGAACCAAGGTAGTTGTTCTTCAGGTGACATTTTGCCCTCTGGGAAAGACAAAACAGAAACTAAGATAGGCAACTCGATACACAGCTACACAAAACAGCTACCACCACGCTGAGAAGCAAACTAAACATAAGAGGGGAGGGAAGGTACTTGTAATCCTTTTAGTTTTTATTTTATTGATTTTATTTGAAGAAACAACATTTCGTACAATCATGTCAAACTTAACAAACCATAATTCAACCCCCAGCTGATAGAAAGAAAAGATTGACTACAACATGAGAAAATCTTTAAAAACAACAAAGAAAGGAGAATATCCTTTTTCCTGATATTAATGTTTATTTTAAGATTTGATTAATTAGAGCTTGCCATATTTTTAAAAAGTTTTAAAAAGATCCTCTACCTGAGAATTTGTTTTTTTCCAGTTTCAAATAGTACAGAACATCAGTACCCACTGACTTATAGCAGGTGAGTTAGGATTCTTCCAGTTAAGTAAGATAGGTCTACATGCTAGTAGTGTAGTAAAGACAATTAGAGTTTGTTTGTCCTTCTCCACTTTAAGTTCATCTGGGAGTACACCAAACACAGCTGTTAATGGGTTAGGAGGGATTGTGACAGATTGGCATTCAAAGATTTTTGTCCAGAATGATGTTAACACTAGAATTCCCAAAGCTTGCAAAAATTTTCATTCGTCCTGAAAAGACTACTTTCCCTAAACACACACAAGGAAAATCATATGTCCTTATCAACGCAGCAACTGCCTGCTGATAAACGCCTTTGTTTTGCAAATGTGTCAATTAGCAGCACCAAATCTGCACTTACCCAACTTCCTTTCAGCTAGCCATTTGCCCCTTCTGACACTTACACTCTTTGTTTAGCACCGCTCGAATCCTCACTTAAGCTCAAGTCTGCTTTGAAGTTTTTTTTTATGGCAAAAACTTATAAAAACATAAGGAAATATAGCTATGTGAAATACATGCATTTCATGTGTGTTCCATGTCTACAACGATCTGTGTAAAGGTACGAAAAAACAAGAAATGTTAGGTCTTGTAGATACAAAGCAAACGTATATGTTTATTAAATCAAATATAACTGCTTGAATGTGAGTTTTTACTTTTTTGATAATTGCGCTTTTATGGCGTCAACTGGCACAGTCATTTTTTCGTTTAGCATTAACTTTTGCATCAAACAAACCTACACAGACTGTTACTCTAAATACATGTATTTATTATATCCAGTAAGACTGCTTGAATGTGAAACACACACATGCATTCAAACATTTTTATTTGGAAATGCTATTTGTAATTTACATTAATAGTAATAAGACAAGTATGTTTTTAATCTAAGAATAAAACAGAATAAAAAGAAATTGTTCAAATTACATGTTGCTGTGAATTAGAACGTGACATAAGCTTGACATACACAGTATAATTGTGTCACAAAAGTAAGAATGAAATAATACTAAGAGTGTTGGGGGGGATTGGGGGGAATGTGAATGTGTTTTGTGAATTCTGCAGCAGACTATTAGCCAGTGACAGCGATGTGAAGATGTTGCCTGTTGTCTTTCCTAAACAAGGAGATGTACTGAACATGAACCTTCCAAGTGTCTTGCCGTCTTTATTTCTAACAATGGTCTGCATTCCATTGAAAAGCCACAGAGCACTTTGCATATAAACCCCTCATGTGCTACCAGTCATCTCACAGGGGAAGGACTTTCTGAGAATATAGTTATGAGGCTTATGAAGCCATTTCTGGACAAGGGCAGAAGCATAACAACAGACAAATTCTTCACATCATTGTCACTGGCTAATAGACTGCTGTAATGGTCACTAAACATGTTCATGCACCCCCTGATCTGCGCTACACTGGAAAATGTGTTTCTTTGTGAAAGTAGAAGATACTCATCTATAAAATATAAATTTACTCAATAAAGCTATGTTTTCTTCTCTACATGCAGTTTTGTATTTCTTTAACTTACATATTTAAGGAACAAATTCAGTGTAGATAGTATGAAAAAATGTACTTAATTTTCCTATGTTTGTAGAATCACTAGTAAAATCAATTTAGTTTATTCAAGTGCAGTTCTGTTTTGCACTCATAGAGAACAATGCGCATGTCTGTACATGTGCACTTGAACACATTTATGTCAGTTGTACACTGCTGTTTGCAGGTGAAATAATTTGAAATTGCCACGCATTTAGAAAGAAGCTGTCTGCCTCAGTGAAAGGTAAGTTAACATTTCATTTACAAATGCATGTTAGAAAGTCTCACTCTTCATTTTTTTTATTCTAGCAAAAGTGCAAAGGCATTGTCTGTTAGTGTGCTTGCATTTGGAAACATTTGGGCCTGCTTTAAACAACACAGTCCTTTAGTCATACAGTAAATATATATATTTTTTTACCAGTAAGCACTAGTTGGTTGGTAATATG
Source organism: Polypterus senegalus (assembly GCF_016835505.1). Classification (NCBI taxonomy): domain Eukaryota; kingdom Metazoa; phylum Chordata; class Cladistia; order Polypteriformes; family Polypteridae; genus Polypterus; species Polypterus senegalus. Next base: position 169,374,871 of record NC_053155.1, read on the forward strand.
TAAAATAAGAAAAGTGATCTGGCTTAGCATTGGTTTGTGGCAATATGTGCTGTTGAGTAAATGCTAACAAGACTGACTTTATCGGGTGACTGATGGTCAGAACATAAAATTTTTCTAGTATAACTTTTAAAGGTGCGTTTGACTCTCAATAGTTGAAGATGTCAGTTCTTATATTTGCAGCAGACTTAAGGTAAGATTTAAACATGTAGTGACATTTTTTATAGTTAAAACCAGTAAGTTGTCTAATACTGATATTTTTTTGTTCTTACATAGTTATATTTAAATATTGACTGTATGCGTAGCAAGTCTGTTTGGCGCAATGACTAAGACATTTTCACTATGGAAACAGGATGTTGTCAGTAAGTGCCCATCAGTTGCAAAACTAAAGGAAAGATGGCCAACCCTGTTTACCTTATTACAGGTAACTTGTTTTTGTTCTACCATTTTTGAAATGCTGACACACAGATAAATATTACCCATATTAAAACATAATCTACGTTGTCATTATGAGGTGTTGTGTGTAGAATTCTGAGGAAAAAAATGAATTTAATCCATTTTGGAATAAGGCTGTAACATAAATTGTGGAAAAAGTGATGCACTATGAATACTTTCTGGATGCACTGTATGTTCTTTTAAGCAGGCTTCTATGGCAAGCCGAATTAACATTTATAGGCTTCTTAATCAGTGTATAGTATTACACTAATATTAACCTAAATGGCCAAGACATAACAGATAGCTAATAGTGCACTCTTCACTTTAGTTCTACACAGACAATTGCCTCTTTTTGTTAATGTTTACCACTGTGTGTGCATTTTTGTTGAAATCTTTTCTAATTGTGCTTTACTGGTTAAAGAAGATAAATACTTTGCAACTAGTGCCTAAATGTATGTGTTTTTTCAAGAAATACACACCAAAGCTATTGTCTGTTTTTAATGTCAGGGAAGGTGCTTCTGGCAAAAAGATGTGTGGCATTATGGATTGCCTACAAAAGGTAAAGAAGCAAATTCTGAAAATTGGATATAATGCTCTTGTAGCATGTGGAGGAGGATTTTTTAATAAAGATGTTTACTTTTTTATAGGGTGAAAATGCAACAGAGAATAGAAGAGATGTCATCATTTGCTGCTTAATGAAGTATATGGGGCAACATGGCCTAATCAAAGTGTGCCTAGTAAGCTAAATATGAACTTTGTGATATACGACTGATAACCTGGCAGAATATTTTAAGAACTACAATATAGAATGGACATGTGAACATGAAGGCTTTGCTGGCATTGAGGTCTATTTGCTGTCCAAAAAAAAGTTCTCTAATATTCTTTTACCTGATTTTTCTACTTGTACAGTATGACTATGAAATTTTGAAGTGTTCCCTTAAGTTTGTTTATTACTTGATGTGCTCTTTTTAGTAATACACAGCATACATTTAGCTTGCTATATCAAGCTTTTAAGGTATACATAGAATATCCTTTTAATTATACTGTTAAAATAAGCTTATCTGTTTTTTAGTATTTGTAATTGTTACATAATCCACTTTGAATATCCACATCATCAGCAAGAAAGTGCAGAACTGGCTGATAGCCTTGAAGACATTGGTATCATAATTGAAGGTCAATAATAATTTAAATTGTTCAAATCAAATCAATAAAGGTAAGTTAAATTAACATATATATTTGCTTTGCTGGTTGGCTAGACTGAGGAACCGAGCTGGGAAAGATGTGTAGCAGGTTAGGGTGATAAAGGATAAAGAGGACAACATACTCACAAACGAGGAGAGTGTGTTGAGCAGATGGAAAGAGTACTCTGAGAGGCTGATGAATGAAGAGAACAAGAGAGAGAAGAGGTTGGATGATGTGGAGATAGTGAATCAGGAAGTGCAAAGGATTAGCAAGGAGGAAGTAAGGACAGCTTTGAAGAGAATGAAAAATGGAAAGGCTGTTGGTCCAGATGACATGCCTATAGAAGCATGGTGGTGCTTAGGGGAGATGGCAGTGGAGTTTTTAACCAGATTGTTTAATGGAATCTTGGAACGTGAGACGATGTCTGAAGAGTGGAGAAGAAGTGTACTGGTGCCAATATTTAAGAATAAGGGGGATATGCAGGACTGCAGTAACTACAGGGGAATAAAATTGATGAGCCACAGCATGAAGTTATGGGAAAGAGTAGTGGAAGCTAGGTTAAGAAGTGAGGTGATGATTAGTGAGCAACAGTATGGTTTCATGCCAAGAAAGAGCACCACAGATGCAATGTTTTCTTTGAGGATGTTGATGGAGAAGTTTAGAGAAGGCAAGAAGTGTTGCCTTGCGTCTTTGTGGACCTGGAGAGAGCATATGACAGGGTGCCTCGAGAGGAGCTGAGGTATTGTATGAGAAAGTCGAGTGTGGCAGAGAAGTACATAAGAGTTGTACAGGATATGTATGAGGGAAGTGTGACAGTGGTGAGGTCTGCGGAAGGAATGATGGATGCATTCAAGTTGGAGGTGGGATCAGGGATTGGCTCTGAGACGTTTATTATTTGCAATGGTGATGGAGAGGTTGACAGATGAAATTGGATAGGAGTCCCAGTGGACTATGATGTTTGCTGATGACATTGTGATCTGTAGCAATAGTAGGGTGCAGGCTGAGGAGACCCTGGAGAGGTTGAGATGTGCTCTAGAAAGGAAAGGAATTAAGGTCAGTAGGAACAAGATAGATTACATGTGTGTAAATGAGAGGGAGGTCAGTGGAATGATAAGGATGCAGGGAGTAGATTTGGCGAAGCTGGATTAGTATAAATACTTGGGATCAACAGTACAGAGTAATGGGGATTGTGGAAGAGAGGTGAAGAAGAGAGTGCAGGCAGGGTGGAATGGGTAGAGAAGACTGTCAGGAGTAATTTGTGATAGATGGGTATCAGCAAGAGTGAAAGGGAAGGTCTACAGGATGGTAGCGAGACCAGCTATGTTATATGGGTTGGAGACGGTGGCACTGACCAGAAAGCAGGAGACACAGCTGGAGGTGACAGAGTTAAAGATACTAAGATTTGCAATGGGTGTGATGAGTTTGGTCTCGTCCGTTGTGAGAGATGGACGTCTGAAGCGGAGCTCTGCTAGCAGCGGTGTTATTTTTCATATTATCTTCTTATTATCCTGAGATATCCTGTATTTATCCAACCTGAGGAGCACTACTACAGTATATGCAAGCATATATAAACATGGCCAACAAGAAAGGGGTTCAGAAAGAAACGAAAGAAACAAAAACTAAAGCTACATCCAATCTCAGATCAGCAAGCCCAAGTTCAAGCTCAAGATATGGCCTTTCAGAGACTGGGGAGCGAATGTACAAGTGCGAGGGACGCCGGTCACTATAGCTCGCCGATTGGGGAAGATCATCTGAAACTGGAAAAGGCCTTCCAGTATGCGCTTTCAACTACTCCACGCAAGCCGGGAACACCGGCTGCAATAGAGCCTACCGCCTCACCTACGGTGCACGAAAGCAGAAATGATCTGTCTGAACTGAAGGAGACTCAAGCAAGAGATAAAGAAAGATATAAAAAGTGAGAAGGCAAGGGAAAATGCAAACAAGAAGCTAAATGAGAAGCTGCGACAGACGCGGCAGCAGGATATTAAAGACTTGGAGAAATGCACATGTATTCACTTTGAGGCAGTCTTTAAAGATATGGTGGGTAAAATTGAAGAGCACATTCAGGAAACCACGTCTAAACTGAGCACACTTGCTGATCAACTGGAGGATGTCAATGAGACATCGGATTGAAACAGCCGAAAATCTAGCTGCCAGTGCTGAAGAAAAAGCAACAGCTGCCAACTCTGAATGCAAAAAACTCTGAGACAGACCTGCTGCTTTGGAAGATGGAAGCAGAAGGAATAATATTAGAATCGAAGGTCTACCTGAGAATCGAGACAGTCCAAACCCAGTGAAATTCACAGCTGAACTATTTTCTAAAATAATTGGAGAGGACTTTAAAGCAGATTCTGAGATAGCAGCAGCTTATCGTGTATGCAGATCAAATACCGTTAGACCTAGATCTTTTATTATTCGCTTCAAGAGATTATTATTTAAGCTAGAGGTGATGGCAAGAGATTATATATGAAAATAACCACTTTCGTATCTTCCCTAATTTCTCTCCAGCAACAGCTACTAAACGTGCAGCCTTCTACAACATGAAACGGCGGTTACGGCAAGCCAATATCAAATACAGCCTCTTGTATCTTGCCAAAATGAAAGTGGAATTGCACAGTTAATTTTATGTCTTTGCCAGCAAGGAAGAAGCAGAAAAGGAATTAAGAAAGCTGATCCCCGACACTATTTTGAAACACAATAGTGAATCGTAGCCTCTCATGACATGGCAAAGATAAATAACCTACTGTCTGATTTACTTGTTAAGATATGGGTTTTTATCATTATATATCCTCTTTATTACTCGGACGCTATCTGTTTATGTTTTAATTACAGTTATAGACGTTTGTGTTCAATTCCTTTTTTTTATTCTTTTTTTTCTTTATATTTATTTATTTTTTCTCTACCCTAAAGGAGACTGTTTAACATCATACCCTTTGTTTATTGCTATTATTATTATTGCATTAAGACTTACTATGCTTATTCTGGACCACATTCCCCCTGTTTATTATCTTAATACATTAAGATTGCTGATAATTATATATATTTTAAGTTCATAGTTTGTTAATGATTATATTTTAGGCATAAAGCATTTAGACTACAGTATATTGGCAATAGATATCTCTATCTTTTAATTCTAAAACGGCGCTGCATGGGGGCTTGATTTACTTTGGACGTGCTCTGTGTCTGGGTATGTCAGAGGACCGGGACTATGTGAAGTGGGGTCCAGCCTCACTTGGGGAGGCAAAATGGGAGGGTGGGGATTATGGGGGAAAGAAAGAGAGCAGGCTATATCTATATCTAATCTATCCTTTTAATCTTTATAATTATAACTACCAACGTAACAATAGGCTGCATGGCAATAACTCTTGGGGAAATAGGAAATTAAGGTTAAAGCTGTCTCACTTCCAGTTAAGACTATAAAATGACATCAAAAATTCAGAATCAATGTCTCCATGATGGGACAGTTAACTTTGTGAGCTGGAATGTTAAAGGCCTGAATCACAAATAAAAGAGAAAGAAAGTACTCTCTCACCTAACAGGTTTAAATGCTAAAATAGTATTTTTACAGGAGACCCAGTTATTAAGCAAGGATCAGTTCCGGCTGCAAAAGGACTGAACTGGCCAGATGTTCCATTCTAGCTTTACAAAAAAAACTAGAGGTGTGGGAATTCTCATACATAGAACAGTCTAATTTGTAGCATCAGATGTAGCATTGGATCCTGAAGGGAGATATGTGATGGTCATGGGTAGGTTATCTAACTGTAAAATGATTTTGATAAATGCTTATGCACCTAATGTCAATGATAAGGAATTTATACAAAATTTATTTGCATCCATTCCCAATGTGAACACTCATAAAATTATAATGGCTGGGGACTTTAATTGTGTTTTAAATCCACTCTTAGATAGGACTTCTATCACAGGGGGATGACATCTAACACTGCAAAGATAATTACAAAGTTTATAACTGATCACAACTTATCAGACCCTGGAGGTTTTTAAACCCAAACTCAAGAACATATTCTTTCTACTCACCAGTACATCATTGCTACTCAAGAATTGATTAATTCTTTATAGATAATTTCTTGCCTATGATTAAATCTTGCAAATACGATGCTATTGTTATTTCTGAGCATGCCCCTCTGATCTTGGAGCTAAAGTTATTATGCCCCACACACTCACCTCGCAGAGGGCATCTCAACCCGGTTCTATTAGCAGACGAGAATTGTACAGAATTTATATCCAAACAAATCAGTTTCTTCCTAGAGACAAATACATCCTCAGAGATTTCTGCAGGAATACTCTGGGAAACTCTTAAGGCCTTCTTAAGAGGACAGATTATTTCATATCTTTCCCACAGAAATAAATTAGAAACCAAGAAAGTAGCAGAGCTAAAAGCAAAATTACTAGAATAGATGAAGAACATGCCAGGCTTCCAAGCGAGGCTCTACATAGGAAAAGGCAGGCTCTGCATTCAGAACTAAACCTCTTGACAACTAAAGAAACTGAACAACTAATTTATAAATCCAGACATCATTACTATGAACACGGAGAGAAAGCTAATAAGCTTTTAGCTCAACAAATTCGTAAGCAAGAATTCCGCAATGCAATCCCAGTAATCACCAACATGAACAGAGACAAAATCATCAACCGCAAAAATATAATGCACACATTTAGAGACTACTAGAAATCCTTATATTCTACTGAGACAACACACAATCTAATGCATTTCTGGATACATTACAGATACCATAAATAGACACTTTAAATGCGGAGGAACTCGATAAACCTCTGGTGTTAACAGAATTACTAGATGCTATAAAGTCACTTCAAGGCGGGAAAGCAGCAGGCCCTGATGGCTACCCTGCAGAATTTTATAAGAAATTCTCCGCTCAGCTAGCTCCCCTCCTATTAGCAACATTTACAGAAGCCAGAGACAATCAAACTCTTCCTCAAACTTTTCGCCAAGCATTAATCACCGCTTTTCCTAAACAAAATAAGGACTTATTACAATGTGCATCATACATATCAATTTCACTTTTTCATAATGACGTTAAAATACTCTCAAAAACCATAGCTATAAGGATGGAGGAAGTGCTCCCTTCGTTAAGGTCACAAGATCAAACTGGATTTATCAAGGGCCGACACTTATCTTCAAATCTTCGATGCCTATTTAATGTAATATTCTCACCAACTCCAGTCAAACACCCCAGAAATATTATTATCATTGGATGCAAAAAAAGCATTTGACATGATTGAATGGAAATACCTTTTACTACATTAGAGAAATTTGGGTTTGGCCCGAACATTTGTGCATGGATCAAACTACTGTATACCAATCCAGAAGCTTCAATTTGTATCAACAACATTTGTTCAGACTACTTTAAACTAGAACGTGGTACCAGACAAGGATGCCCCTTGTCACTGCTGCTATTTGCAATCGCCATTGAACCACTGGCAATACACTGTCAAAATGCTGATCAGATAAAGGTGATTATCAGAGAGGAACTGGAACAGAAAATTTCTCTATATGCAGATGATATGGTACTGTATATATCAGACCCACAAAATTCTGTGCCTGCAGTCTTAACAGCACTCACAGAATTTCAAAAGATCTCTGGTCTCAGAATTAATCTGAATAAAAGTGTACTCTTTCCAGTGAATTCTCAAGCATATAATATTAGATTAGACACCCTACCTTTTATCATTGCAGAACAGTTTAAATACCTAGGGTAAACATCACAAGTAAACATAAAGCTCTTTATCAACAAAATTTGCGTCTGCATGGAAAAAATTAAGCAAGACTTGCATAGATGGTCAACCCTTCATCTCACTCTAGCTGGAAGAATTAACACTGTTAAGATGAATATTCTTCCTAAGCTCCTTTTTTATTTCAAAACATTCCAATATACATCAATAAATCATTTTTAAGCAATTAGATTCAACAATAACCTCATTTATTTGGAACTCAAAACATCCACGTATCCAAAGAGCAACCCTACAAAGACAAAAGGCAGAAGGTGGCATGGCTCTACCTAACTTCCAGTTTTATTACTGGGCAGCAAACATATAAGCTATAAAACCTGGACACAAATAGATGAACATACACAGGCCTGGTCCGCAATAGAAGTAAAATCCTGCAGTACTTCTTTATATTCCCTGCTCTGTGCCCCAATAAATGCAAGTTATGGCAATATACTAATAACCCAATTGTGCTTCACTCACTCAGAATATGGAACCAATGTAGAAAGCATTTTAAGATGGAGAAGCTTTTATCTGTGGCACCTCTGCAAGAGAACCACCTCTTTCAACCTTCGCAAACATATGCAGTTTTTATATATCTGGAAAAAATTTGGGATTAACTTGCTTAGAAATCTTTATATAGACAACACCTTTGCATCCTATGAACAATTACATTCCAAATTTAACATTCCAGCTACACATTTCTTTCACTATCTTCAAATTAGGAACTTTGTTAAACAGAACCTGCCGATTTTCCTCATCTTGCACCCTCATCCATGCTGGAAAAAATATTGCTCAATTTCAAGGACTCAGACACCATCTCTGCAATATATAAAATTATTTTACAGTCCCTCCCTTTCAAAGATCCAAGAGGACACTGGGAAAAAGATCTCTCAATTAATATATCAGAAAAGGAGTGGAAAATAGCAATGCAGAGAATTCACTGAGCTCCATATGCGCAAAGCATACAATTATTCAACTCAAAATTATATATCGAGCACATCTGTCTCGCCTAAAACTCTCCAAAATGTTTCCAGGGCAAGATCCAACCTGCGAATGCTGCAATCAAGTCCCAGCCTCACTGGGTCACATGTTCTGGGCTTGCACTAAATTAACGTTATTCTGGACCAAAATTTTTAATTAACTTTCAGATAGCCTTGGTCTCACAATCCTTCCTAACCCATTAACAGCTGTGTTTGGGGTTCTTCCAGATGGGTTTAAAGTGGAGAAGGACAAACAAACTGTGATTGCATTCACTACACTTTTGGCACGCAGACTTATTTGCTAAACTGGAAGAATCCTAACTCTCCTCTTTTAAGTCAGTGGGAAACCGATGTTTTATACTATTTGAAATTGGAAAAAATCAAATACTCAGAGGATCTGTACAGATTTTTTTCAAAACATGGCAGGATCTAATCAGTAATATTTTAGAATAAGCTCTTAAAGCACAGAGGAAGCAATTATTTCTGTATTTCTTTTTCTTCTCTATTCATCTCTATTGGCTTATCAAACTCATCAATTTAGGTATGTTTACAAGCCTTAAGTTTTACTCCATTGGCCTTGTTCTCTCTCTCTCTCTCAGGGGTGGGGGTCGATTTGTTCTAAACCTACATTTTGTAAAAATTGATTGATTTGTATGGAATGAATGCAATAAAATTAATAAAATTTTAAAAAAAAAGATTAGAAAGGAATACATTAGAGCAGCGGTTCTCAAACTGTGGGGCGTGCCCCCCTGGGGGCGCATCGAATAAATGAGCAAGACATCAAAATTTATTTTTACATTTTTATTTTAAATTTAAATTTACAAGCAAATAATCACAATGAATGCATAACTAAAATTAAAATGAAACATTTCTAAGGCATAGATCTAAGGACTAACTTATGAGTGGCGCCACTGCTGCTGCTTTTATAGTTTCAATCCAGAAAGTTCGAGACGCATCGGTATCTGTTGTGAACCTTCGGGTAACAGTAGATCAGGTGCAATTGCACCACATTGGCAGCATAGCCAATATTGCCAAATTGAGTTAAATAATTTACTGTGTATTGTGTTATTTTCATGATACAATTAACAGCAGTATAATATTTGTCGTACGAAATTGACTTCAACGGCGTCCTCATTTACGAGATTTTTAAAAATTTAAAAATTAAAACTTTAATCATTTCATTACATAAAATGCCTTGTGTGGTTTTTGGTAGTAATTCTAATCCCAAAAACAAAGAATAAATTCTTTATTCTTATTTAGTTATTTTTTTTAACAGTAATTAAAGCACTTTAAAAAAAAAAAAAAATTGCAAATATTTCATCAAATTTAGCCGAACACATGTAAATCTTATGGAAGTAAAAATGGTAGGATACCGCGACATGGTACGAGTATCATACCTTTGTTAGTTATATCATGGGTTATTCTTATCTATCGTATATTATGCAGGGGGCACAGAATTATTCCAGGTAGATAAGGGGGGAGCGCGAAATACAAAAATTTGAGAACCGCTGCATTAGAGGGTCAGCTCAAGTTGGACAGTTGGGAGACAAGGTCAGAGAGGCGAGATTGTGTTGGTTTGGGCATGTGCAGAGGAGAGATGCTGGGTATATTGGGAAAACGATGCTAAGGATAGAGCTGCCAGGAAAGAGGAAAAGAGGAAGGCCTAAGCGAAGGTTTATGAGTGTTGTTGAGAGAGGACATGCAGGTGATGGGTGTAAACAAATGCAGAGGACAGAAAGATATGGAAAAAGATGATTTGCTGTGGCAACCCCTAATTTCCCTTCTTTGGGGTCTATCTGATCAGTGAAAAAATAAGAACAGATATCCCATTAGTGTACTAAAACAAAATGCTTAAGTAAACAATATTATGTTTATTTTTAAGAAATAAGGGGAAGGGGGAGGAAGAAGAAATTATAAAAAGACAATAGACAAAAATGTAACTACTCTTCTGCCTTGTAACATGGAATCCACGTACTCATCTGTGACGGAATAAAAATCGAATTGTTTGGACTTGTCCTGTCTTCCTCGGGGGAGTTGTAGTTATTAGTTATTTGGCGCCTGAACAGGGACAGGTGGCGGCTACAGGCTTCGGGTTTGAGCCCAAGTGAGGGATCCACAGAGGGCAGAGCAAAGTAGTTACAACTGGTGAGAGCAGCTCCGGGAAAAGTCAGGACTGGCTCGTCCCCAGGGCTGGAAGCTGTGAGCCTCAGTTCTGCTCCCGTCGGAGAACCCAAGTGAAAGTGCAAATTGCAGGCAGGAACAAGATCGGTGACTGGTGACTACAACTGCTTTACCGTCCAGGAGAGGTACTGGGAATGCTAAGTTAATACACTACCTGGAACAAGACGGAGTCTTTTTAGAGGCTCGGAATAATAAGGGGGGAGTGGGAAGAACAGTTAGTTGGTAAGCACCTCACAGTCGGGGAAAGCACCATTAAGTGGGAGGGCGAGATTCTTCACTCTGATAGTCTGGTTATATTCCTGACTCAATGGGTTAAGTCAGTCGTGGAAACCATGTGCGGTAAACAGCTTGACTGTTAGTCCGCTAAAGAGGGAAACAATAGACAACAAACCAGGAAGAGGAAAGGATTTGGAATGAAGCGACAATGGGAAGGTCAAGATGGGAAATGTATTAAAAAAAATGGGGTGTGAATGAGGAGCCTCTGTTTGAAAGATTATTTTTGAAAAATGTACCAAAGGGAAAGAAAGGCAACTCTCCAAGATACTACGTGGAACAGAATACAGGGTTAGATTTTAAAAAAGAATGTAAACGGTGAAATAAACAGAGCGGGGGCAGGTGGCCAGTAGAAGGCTCTGGTGAAATGAGTGAAATACAGGAAGTTAGGAAGATTGTATGTAGAAATGCACGAGGATGCTGTAGTTGAGGGCCATATAGAATGGAAATGTTTGATCATTATAGATAGAGGACTGGAACCGATGCAGAAACGCAATAAGGGACTGCAAAGCTAAATGACAACTATGGCAGAAAAATAAAAGCTGTTCTTGATAATGCAAGAACCATCGCAAAAAGTTTGGACAAAAGAAGGAAGAATAAGTAAATAATATAAATAAAAAAGAAAAAGAATATCCCGATGATTTCTGTGATGAAGAGTTTCAGCCAGAGAGAAACGAAGACGAGGGACAGGGTAGAGATCACCACCGACCCTGCAGTTACGATCAGTGCGAGCAAGTAATGCGCCACAAAGATACAGGATGAATTTTAGATTCACAAAGAGTGGACTGCAGCTGGAGTCAGTGCTTCAAGAACCACCACGCACAGACGTATGCAAGACATGGGTTTCAGCTGTCGCATTCCTTGTGTCAAGCCACTCTTGAACAAAAGACAGCGTCACAAGCGTCTCGAATGGACTGCTGCTGTGTGGTCCAAAGTTATGTTCTCTGATGAAAGTAAATTTTGCATTTCCTTTGGAAATCAAGGTCCCAGAGTCTGGAGGAAGAGAGGAGAGGCACAGAATCCACGTTGCTTGAAGTCCAGTGTAAAGTTTCCACAGTCAGTGATGGTTTGGGGTGCCATGCCATCTGCTGGAGTTGATCCATTGTGTTTTCTGAGGTCCAAGGTCAACGCAGCCATCTACCAGGAAGTTTTAGAGCACTTCATGCTTCCTGCTGCTGACGAACTTTATGAAGATGCAGATTTAATTTTCCAACAGGATCTGGCACCTGCACACAGTGCCAAAGCTACCAGTACTTGGTTTAAGGACCATGGTATCCCTGTTCTTGATTGGCCAGCAAACTCGCCTGACCTTAACCCCATAGAAAATGTATGGGGTATTGTGAAGAGGAAGATGCAATACACCAGACCCAACAATTCAGAAGAGCTGAAGGCCACTATCAGAGCAACATGGGCTCTTATAACACCTGTGCAGTGCCACAGCCTGATGGCCTTCATGCCACGCCGCATTGCTGCAGTAATCCAGGCCAAAGGAGCCCCAACTAAATATTGAGTGCTGTACATGCTCATACTTTTCATGTTCATACCTTTCAGTTGGCCAACATTTCTAAAAATCCTTTTTTTGCATTGGTCTTAATTGATATTCTAATTTTCCGAGATACTGAATTTGGGACTTTCATTAGTTGTCAGTTATAATCATAAAAATTAAAAGAAATAAACATTTGAAATACATCAGTCTGTGTGTAATGAATGAATCTAATCTACAAGTTTCACTTTTTGAATGGAATTACTGAAATAAATCAACTTTGTCATGATATTCTAATTTTATGTCCGGCACCTGTATATTGTCCAAAGCCTCTGTAATTATTCAATGGATTCAACATTATCTGCCAGTCCTCCTACTTTGGTATCATCAGAAAACTTAACCAGAATGTTATTTATATGAAATATATATGAAAAATAGTAGCAGCCCTAGGACTAACCTATAAGGGACACTACACTTAACTTTCTGATAAACTTCCTCACGCCATCACCCTCTGCTTCCTGTGTTTTAGCCAGTTCTGTGCCCATCTACATGTTACACTGAACTCACACCTGTTTTAGTTTCATTCCCAACCAGTAAATCAGACTTGCACTGTCATCTCTACAAAGGCCACTCTTTAGACTTCTTGAAATAGGATGCACGAAATGGACTCAAGCAAGAATAAAGAGCAATAATTCAAGAAATGACAACTCTGATGGTCAGAAGAACTCACCTATGAGGACAGACGTCCAAAGTACATTCACCGGTGGTCTCATCTTTTGTCTCAGCAGAAGTAAGAGTAGGTCTATTCCTTTACTTTGGTCTGAAGGATGCACTTGTCCATGTATTTTTGAGTGACGTGTTGATCATAATGTGCTGACTCCTCTGGTAGAATCACCGGAATATTCGTCCATAGATACTTTGAAATTTGAATTATTTAATACTTGATTTATCTAATTGGTGATTTTATTATAGACACTAAGATGGACTATTCATGTCTTACTGTGACTTGGCAGCAACCGGGTGATTATTTTCAATCTAATCCAAGTTCTCCCTCTGGGGTTTGTCTGCGTCTCTAAATCCCATTCTTCGGGAAGTGGAAGTGGTCTTGCAATAATTCGCTGCAAACACCTTAAATTACCACCAATACCTCTTCCAGCATATCCTTCCTTTGAACTGTTAGCTAGCAACCTCTGCGGACCTTCACCTACTTTAATTTCTGTCTCATACAGATCTCCTAAACTATTAAGTGTTTTTACTCCAGAACTTTTTACTGTTTTAACTACTTTGTGTGCAATGTCTTCTAATGTCATTCTTATGGGTGATTTTACCATACACTTTGACACCTCAACTGTTACACTCACATGAAATCCTTGACTGTTTTAATTTAATTCAGTATGTGAATATTGAATTACCTACAGGCTTTGATAAGTCTTGTCTGTCACATATTTCCCCCATGGTAACTACTATAAACAACTCTTCCCTTACCACAGGCACACTCAGTAAAAACAGTCTCAATTACTCCAATTTTGAAAAAAAACTGGCTTAGAACCTGATATCCTTAACAATTATTAGCCTATTTCAAATGTTCTATTCATATCTAAAGATCTTGAAAAGATAGTTGCCTTTCAACTTCATTCCCATCTTTAAAAAAATTATCCTTTTTGAAAAGTTTCAATTTTGTTTTCATTCTAAACACAGTACAGAAACTGTCCTGGTCAAAATCACAAATGATCTTTTTCGGGCAGCCGACATGGGATTTTTATCAATTCTTGTAGTTCTTGACCCCAGCTCTGCATTTGATACCATATCTCATCAGATACTTTTGAAATGACTAGCTAGTTTTGGAGTCTGTGGCCTTGTCCTCCAATAGTGTTCTTCCTACCTCACTGATAGGATGCAATTTGTTGAAGTAAAGGATTTAAAATCTGAGAATGCAGTCTTTACTCAGGGAGTTCAGCAGGGTTCTGTTTTGGGGCTGCTTCTTTTTCTCATTTACATCTTCCCAATAGGTAATATCTTTTGACAGCATGGTATTAAATTTCATTGTTATGCTGATGACACACAGCTTTATTTATCCACTAAATACACTTCTGTTTTCCCTCCAAATACTCTTATGGTACATCTCAAAAACACAAAGTCATGGATGACTCACACTTTTCTCCAATTAAATAGTAATAAAAGTGAGGTGCTCCTTATTGGTTCTAAAGCTAATTAACATTAACACAAACATCTCTTCCCAGGTTAAGAGCCTGGGCGTCATTCTAGACAGTGCCCTATCTTTTTTTTCCCCATATACAGTAAGTAATGTTTCTCAAACTGCATTCTTTCATCTCTGAAACATTTCTAGACTTTGTCCTGTTTTTATGCAACACAGTACTGGAGTATTGGCTAATGCCCTATTCACTTCACATATAGATTACTGTAATGTTATTCGATCTGGCATCCCACAAAAACTTAGCCATCGCTTACCACTTATTCAAAATTCTGCTGCTAGGATAATAGCCTGTTCTAAGTCCACTAAACATATTATACCAATTCTCTACAAACTTCACTGGCTCCCTGTTTACTTCCAAATACAAAGCAAAAATACTGCTCTTAACATTTAAAGCTCTCCATAACCTTGCTCTTCCCTCAGCTGCAGCTCTACTTTCTGAACTACATACAGATAACATTTAAAGTGTTACAAAACTACCCAAAACATTTTTTTTTCATCTTACAAATGTTGGAAAATTAAATCACTTTTTACATATAAAGGACATTGAGAAATTAATTAATGTGTTTATTTCTAGTAGGATTGACAACTGTGGTGTTCACTGGCTGCTCAAACTACTGTATTCTTTGTACAGCTTTCAGTAAATTCAAAATGCTGCAGCAAGAATTATTACAAAAATAAGAAAATACAAATATATAACTCTAGTTCTTAAGTCTCTGCACGGTTAGGCTCACGGTTAGCTTTACCACAGATTTCAAAATCCTCCAATAAAAAAAAAATCCTTAAATGGCAAAGGCCCTGCTTACTTATTTGAACTTCTCATTACTTACAAACCAGAATGCACATTAAGATCTCAAGATGCTGGTCTGCTCATGTTTCTAAGGATTAATAAAATAACAGTGGGAGGTCAAGTGTTTAGTTACAGGGCCCTGAAGCTATGGAATGGTATGCCTGATTCATAAGAGATGCCCCTTCAGTCTCAGCTTTTAAGTCCAAGCTGAAGACTCACTACTTCGGTTTAGCATTCCCTGAGCAGAGCTGTTGATTAACTGTGCATACTGCATCTCTGTTGATAGTCATTAGAACTAAAATATAAGTAACATGATATGTATAAAATGTTATTATCCATTACCTATTCTTTTTCTCTTCTGAGTATGTGACTGCCTAGGGAAAAGTAATCTCGGATAGGGAAGCAATGGATTCATGGAGTAGATCCGTCCCATCATCAGATTGGCTGGCCCAGCAAAGACTCAGCTGTAGAATGGTGAGTAGAAGGAAGGTGGCTAGTTGGCCAAGGTTCTAGGACTCTGACTATGTCTGGCTAGTCTTACCTCTTTTCTACAATCTGGCAATGTTTCTACAATTTATGTTAATTAGTTTATTCATTGTTTTTGATGTATTTAAACAAATCTGTGTCCTCAAAGATGATAGTTCTGCATTTATTGAATGGTATAATCTATTCTTGCATTTTGCCTTGTAGTTTGTATTGTATTTCTTGTAGTTTGTATTGTATGTCTGAGCTTGCAATGACAGATTGACCATCTAGCTCTGTGAAGGGGATTACTTGTGTTCTGTTTTGCGTGTTGTATTTACCCCATTTTTAACACCAATTGCATGTCCAGCCTATCTGGGAGGGGGTCTCTCTCTGAATTACCTTTTCCATGATTTCCAGAGCTTGTCAAGCATTATGATTTATATCAAGAAGAAAGTGTAGCTTTGTATTTCTTTGTTTATTTATTGCATAATTATTTCTTTTACTTCCCATGATGATTGTAATTTGGATAATGATCCGATCTGGTAAAAATTTGAATAAATTATTAGTTAAATCAAAGAGCTGAAGAGTTTGTGATTATTGGAGGGAGCTTCAATAAAAAAAGACATTTAAATATTGTTTATTTTCAAAAGATAGTTTAGATCATAATGCTTTAAAAATGTGTAATGAACACATACATTAAATAAGAATTCAGGAACATTAAATATGGTAAAAAAACTCCTTGGAACCTTTTCCAGAGTTTTGTTTCTCATCAAACGGGAATTTCATGAACTCTCAATCCACAACACTACACTATGCTTCATCTTTAGCCTGCATGGATCCGGCTAGAGCATGATGTTTAATTGCCTTGGTTACCAAGCACAATTTGATTTAATCATCTTTGGAGGAACAGAAACTGCCTCAAATAAGCCTGAGGTCTCCATTTAAGCAAGACTTACTCACTAAGTGTACTTCGTGGAACCCCCTGGTTGTTACTTTTCAGCCTGCTGCTATATCTTATTTTATGCATCAGAATTAATTTAGTTTGCCAGCCTGTGCAGAATCATCTCTGGTATAAGCAGTTAGGAGAAAGCCTTGTGACACACCTCTGCCAACACTAGTGCTTATTATATCTTCCAGCTTTTTACTACATTTAGCGTTGACTCAGTTTATTACATACTTGATCTTATAATTTGTAACTCTGAATATAGCCTCTTCTCTGTTTGCTTTTGCTTTGATTTGTTTCATGTTTTTGAAGCCCTGTTTTTTTTTTATTTTACCTGAATAATTTGTGTTGTGTTCACACAATACATAAAATATGTGTTTAACAGTGGGTAATTTTATGTGAAACCTAAGTGGTACCCGTAACTATGGTAATTTGGAGATAACTTTACTATCTGAATTTGCATAGATGTAATCTAAGTCTAGAATGTGCCTATTTCCTAATGTAACATTCTAATAATACTACAGTAATTTGCTTAACCAAAAATAACACTGTCTGTCAGATAGCATTTGGAGTGATGAGATACATGATTTACATGCTCCTTTAATTTTTGTTTCCTTGATTTCTTTTGGTGCAGTAAATTAACAGTAACCTTTTTATTTCTCCAAAAACCTAGTCCTAAAATTCAGGTGAGGACAATGAATGGGAAAGGTGTAAAGTCACAAATGGTAAAATTCCCAAAGCAGATGAGTACAGCTTTATTTCTCCATTTAAACAGGATTCTTGTTGCTATACAAAGAGAGTAAATGTATATAAGAAGCTACCATATAACAAAACTCACTGAGACCACAGCAAGCATTTTTAAACAGCTGGTATCAATATGTTTTTAAAATAGCTACAGTGATTGTAGTGTTAGATACCACGTATGACTTTAGCTTTCTACCCTTTTCTCTATTTTTCTCAATTTCACTGATCACTACTACCACTTTCTTTTATGTGGACTCGTTCCCTGGACACTTTTTACTATTTGGACATGGATACCTGAATTTTTATCACTCTTTAATTTAATATTGTTTTTTATCAGTATGCTGTTGGAGTAAGTGAATTTCCCCTTGGGATTAATAAAGTATCTATCTATCTATCTATCTATCTATCTATCTATCTGGTAAACAGGACATACTGAAAGCACACCATTGCAGTTATTTTCTGTTCATTTTATTATGCATACTTCTTACCACTCATATGTACAGTAGCCTACATTTATAACTGTTAGATGTAATCTATTCTAACCTGAATTTACTAAACATAGCTTCAGTGCTGACTTCAGCCTACCCTATGTCTTTGGGTACCAATCAATTTTAGGCCATACTTATAAATTAGATTGTGCCAGAGAATTTAAAACTGTTAATTAACCTAACATGCATGCCTTTGAGCTATGACAGGAAAACCAGAGTGCCCAGGAGATACAAAAAAGACACAGGGGATATGTGTCAACTGGACACAAAGTGACCAGGCTGGCTTTTGACCCCATTCTTGTAGTACTTTGAAGTAAGAGTGCTGTCCATTATTTCTGTGCATAGCTCTGATAGTGGAAATGTGGTATGTTAGGATAAATATTGAGATTTTCTTTATATTAGAGGAGAAAATAGCAGAGTGCTTTTACAGTGCACTACTTGGCCATCAATGTATAGCTTTAAAGACATATGCAAATGTTTTACACAGGAGAAGCCATTTAGTCTTAATTCACTATAAAGTAAAGAGTCTCTAACTAGCAGCTGTGTAATTTAAAACTGTGATATTTCTTTTTACTTCATATAAGTATAAGATCTGAAAGTTAATGATATGATTAGTTCTGTTTAATTCCATAACTGTCTAATAAGAGTACACAGTTGTATTCTCAGGAGATATTTCAATTATTTGATTGCATTTGTAAAATGTATTTTAAATATACAGTACAACAATTTAATGCAGCAGTAGTAGATATCTGTATTTCAGAAATCAATTCCCTTATGAAATAGTGGTTTTGATTGTCCTTTCACTTAGTCAATAATTTTAAAATAAACTGATTTTTGTTAATTTTTCCTGCACATCATGTACTGATCAAAATAGCCCAAATGGTTTGGTTATTTTTATTTTAGTAAAATACTTGTATTAACAAACAGAGTAGAAAATCTTCTGTAGAAAGCTATTACTTTTTTAACCCTTTGAAAAGACAATGTATAATAACTAGGCCCAGCTTCATCATGGAGAGTTTCAAGAACAAGAGTTGATTTTTAATTCAAAGATATTGAAACAGACTTCCAGGATTTCAAATTGCAGCCTCCTTTTATGATGAGAAAAACATTCCCACCTTTTTAGTAGCTGTACATAAAGGTATATTTCTTAGAAGAATGTTAAAGAAATAAAAATGTAAAAGTATATGAGAACCATTTATAGTTCCATTAACATTCTAGCACACTTTTTACACTTAAATGTTTTGTTAGAATTTATGTTACTCTACATATTTCTTTTTACACCTTTGTTTGTCTCCTCATGTATAGTGTGGTCCCCGGCCGGGCTCCAGCCCAGGAGGACCGGAGGAGGGCGTGTGTCTCCTCCAGACACGGAGGGGGCGTCCGTCCTGGTTATGTTGGGGGCCTCGGGTAAAGGGCTTGGAAGCCAAGCCCAGCCCAGGAAGTGCAGGGGGGAAGACGACAGGGGACACCCGGACGGCTTCCGGGTGCGCAGCCGGCACTTCCGCCACACTAGGCGTGGCTACAGAGGAATGCCGGGAAGCAGCTGGAGCCCATCCGGGTTCCTATTTAAGGGGCTGCCTCCCTCCAGTCATCGGCAGAAGTCGGGTGGAAGAGGACGGAGCTGGAGGGAGGACTAGAGGCGGCCAGGAGAAAGGCACAAAGTACTGTGAGGCCTGGACTTTGGGGGAATGGTGCAAGAGGCACTGGGACGTGCACTGAACTGCAATTTGTAAATATTGTAAATATATGGGTGTGTTGGGTGAGAAACCGTTGTCCGTCTGTCTGTGTCCGGGCCAGCGTCCACAATAGTTACAAACATGGTCTGTCCTAAGCTCCAGGGCCCAAACTCCCTAGTTTAAATAATCCCTGACTAACTGATTTATACACCTCATCAACATATTGGTGCCCCTCCAGTTCAAATGTAACTCATCATGACGAATCAGATCCTATTTATTCTAAATGGAGTTCCAATGCCCCATATACCTATACTCTTCTATCCTGCACCAAGATTTGAACCACATATTAAGCCTTCTAATCCCCTGAGTAATACCTGGCCTGGGGTGTGGGACATGTTCAACTTTGGAGAAGACTACCTTGTCAATTGTGCTCATCAACCTGGCACCTAACTCTTTAAATTAGCTTTACAAAACTGACAGACTACAGTTATGTTTATGATTTGTTCCAACTTAGACAATGACAACTGGATCCACCTCTGCTCTGGCTAAGAACCTATCAACCTTTCCAGGGTGGTCTTCCACCTGTGTTCCCAGAAGGCAGCACACCATGACAAACACTTTGTCTCTGGAGCAAACCTGTGCTTCAGTTTCCCTAATGACTCAGTCTATTACACTATCACAAATTCTCTCTTTCTGGGGACTTCTCTTGAGGTGGCCCTTTGGGGCTCCTCATGCCTGACTACCACTTCAGAGTATACAGAGACACTGTATAGCTCTGCAAGGACATGAAAATGGTTTGACACTTCCAATTCTGGGGTTTGACAAACCCAGATAGTGTGCACTGTTTAACTTGTGTCTGACGATTGTAACCCACCTATCTGGTCAGCAGTCTCCTCTTGGGCCAACTGAGGGGTGTACATTATCTTACTAAAGAACACCTGGGCCAGGGCTGCCAATTCTCTACTGCCACACATGCCAGCCAGCTCCTCTTCCAGTTCAGCAACCCTGAGTGCATGGTACTGCATCAGGTGGCATCTCCTGTAGATGTAGCCAACATCCGACAGAACATGCCTTATACTGGCCTCATTATTAAAATTAGCCTTGGATTACTTTATATCTCCACTCTTTTTATGTAATTTAAATAATTTAACTAATTATTAAAATTAAATAATATCTGTAGTTCTTTACTCTATTAACACCTTCTGTCCCTTTAAATTCCTGTAATGCTCACCCCCTCAACTGACTGCTTTGTTTTTCGTTGAAGTCATTAAAGTTTAGTTTGTCTTGTTTGTTTTCTTAACTTTTCACCTCACTTACTTCCTTACTTTAAAGCTCTACATTACACTATTTACAGTATATTCCTTCCTATTAACAAACCCTCTTAAATGCATTAGATTTCCTGACCACTAAGAACTGTTTAATTAAGTAATCATTTTTATACACTACTTCCTTCTTACTGAGAAAAGTTGCTTACTGATATTAGTCACTAGTTATGTAGTTATTCACTTGTATGTTGTTACTGCTGTTTGTATTGTACACGATCAACACTTTCTCTTGCTAGATGCCTATGCACCGCGGAGCTTCTTGCTTAACTGCTATGAAGTCAGCTGCCACCTGTACTTAAAATAAATGCATTTTTTCCTAAGGAATGAACAAGTATGTCCTTGCTTGCTAACACATTCATTTTTCAGTGGTAAATGATGGTTCATCCAATTATTCTAGATCTGTCTTAACTTCTTCCTACTAAAAAATCAGCTGTTGTTATAAGCTCAGTTATTTAATTCCAGACTTGCCAATTTCTCCTGCCACTTTCTGCCCTGCCTTGATGACGCAAGTTTTGAATGCAAGTAAAAATAACAAGTACAACACCTTATAGGTAACCAAAAAACTATTTTTAGAAGCAAATTGATATTTTAATTAACTTTCAAGTATCAGCAGCACAAATAAACTTACCACTCCTTAAACTTCAACTCATCAGTACGACATCAGCATAAGGACTTTTTCAAAGTTGCAAGTGAGGTCAAGTAATAACATGAACTAAAAAGATAACATAAGAATATCAACTGTTGTTTGTGTATCAGATGAATTATTGGAATTTTATTTACAACTTCACTGTAAATAGCCCCCAGGATTATACAAATTTCATGAATGAGCAGTTCTACATCAAGAGAAGAGTTCAGAGATTTATAGGGTTATTGTTGCTACAAATATAAAGTACAGCGAAATTATTACTTGCCTGTGGTAACCAACAACATATACAACATATTGATTATATTTCACATTACTGTCTTAACTTGAAATTTCTGCTTCCCTCATCTGAAATAAATACCTTACCTTGAAGTTAGAGATTCTATAATTATAACTCTCTCAGTCTCAGTATCACTGCTTTTTTGCATTACCTAGTAGGGCAAGGATGACAACATTGGCATTGTAGTAACAATGATTTCACCAAAAGTGAGTGGTTTCATATCATTGACACTCTAGTAGCTTCCACACATCAAACAAAGAACAGCAAAGAGTTCAGAATATGAATGGAATTACAAAAGCCTATTCTCTTTAATAGAAACAGAAACCTTATTCATTCTCTGGTTTTCCTCATAATCATCACCTACCTCAATGCACTTTTGCAATTGTTGGTCCATTTTATTTTCATTCACTGCCATAATCACATATCTTCTCAATCCTTGTCGCATTTTTCATGCTTGTTAGGCTTGATTTTGGGGAAAAGCCAGAAAGCACAAGGGGCTAGGTCATGCGAATAGGGTTGATTCCAGAGATACCAATGAAGATGATGGTCTTGGTGGTTTTATACATAGTGGAGTTGCCATGGTAAAGGAATCAGTCACTACATTTGCACATTCATCCAAACATTCCTCTATGTAGTCACCTGAAATAGGGCAAACCACTTCTGAACAGTTCTCTGAGTTGGTGCTTGGTCATCTAGATGAGGTTCCAGCTTCTTGAGATTTACTACCACAGATAAACCATGATGAAAATGTGACAGAGCATGAGCATTTGTTTGTTCTCATCAGAGAAATCAACTTTTATTTCTTGTCTCTAAGATGACTTACGAAATTAAAAACTTCATGAGGTTTTTATGAATAACTTAATAAGATTCCCTTAAAAATATCTACACTTTACAACTCCAATCATACTGAAAAAATATACTACTGCATAAAATCCACAATTAGCAATCTTTTTTTCATATTTAGAAAACTCAAACTTTGTTTCATGTCTCAAATTTACTACTGCAGTATAATACACTTTAAAAATCAAAGAGTTCTTTTTCAATGGCCCTGTCATTTTAATATTGATACACACTTTCAGAGATGACCATGACATTCTGTTGAAATTCAAACAAAAATGTGAAAGTATTGTAATACATTGATGAGATACAGTATAATCATGCTCAATAGTATTGCTTTGTTTAGAAATTTCGGTTTGTCCCTGAATATCTGTACAGATAATATAATCTACTTTTGAAAGTATTTCTACTTTTGAAAGACAAAGACAAAGTACAGCTATAGAAAAACAAAAGCAAGAAAAACAAAGTTAAAATAATATTTTTATTCAGATAAATTTGTTACAGACCAGATAATAAATAGTTTGTTCAAATGCTCTGCACAGTCTGTTATTAAAAAGTCATTTAGGCTGAAAAGACAGTTATATATGAAAGTGCTGAACATAATGAGCCTTAAGAGTTTAAGCTCATATTCTTATTATATTCTCTCTTTGACAAGCTTGTTAAATCTATGCTGTCTAAATAATGAATATATACGTATGTGACAGGTGTCTGGTCACCTTACAGGTAATCTAACCCTAGACACCGTTAAAATATCTGACTATGCCAAAATTTATGTGACAAGTGTCTTGTCACACTTACAGGTAATCTAACTTAGACACCATTTAATTATCTGACTACGCCACCCAGTTTTATTAAGAGACTGGGAACTCCTGAAATTTACCAATAATAGTACACAGGTTTCTTTAAATTGGGCGGTGAGTAAGCACACAATGAAAGACACAAAAGTAATTTCAGGAAAACCAACAGTAACTTCTATTACACTAGACAATAATAAGTACAATAAAAAGATAAACGAACATAAACAAAATCTAACAATATCAGGTTCGAAATTCCCTTTTTCGAAAGAAGGAAAGTACACACTCCACACTCTGAAAGTCCGTTAAAAACAAGAATTGGAGGATACAACCTTTAGTGGTGCAGAGTCCAGTTTGCGCACTGTGTTATCCCAACACTTAATCGTTCAACTGTCCATGGATGTACTCTGTTCACAGGACACTCGTTTCACAACAGAAGTTTTTTCCAGTCTCCTCGTCGTTTGTTTTCTCCACTCTGGGCTCCTTGTGTTGCTGTGACCTAGGCACGCCTCACTTCTCGTCTGCCAGCTTTATTTGGTCCTTTCATGCGACTTCCCTCTCTCGCTGGACCCAATACTGGCGTCTCCTTGTGGAGCTGTTTCTTCCTCCCTGGAAGTAAGTGTTGCCTTCCTTGTGCCTCACGCCGTGCCACCCAGTTACCCTCTGTTTCCTGAAGAGGCATTAGCTTTCTTGGAAATGTGTTCTTTTGAAATTGTGGCATATTAAATAACTAAACAATATCATAATATACCAGAAAAGGCGATATCCCTCCCATCGTGATTACGGCAGTACAAGAATCACATGAGAAAAAATATCTTTTAGCTTACATTTACTGGCGGTTAACGCGGTTACAGATGGGGAGGCATATGGACAGACTTTATCCAGGTGGGAAATCTGGATCAACACAGTCAGCCATTTTCTCGTCCCCACGCTGGGAGGTTTTTCGAACTTTGTCGACACCGCCTCCAAGGGTCTGGCTGTTGTCCAAGCCTTTATAATGTCTTGCTTCACTTGCTGGTCTTCTCTGTCTCCAAACAAGGGCTGAATTCCTCCTCCACAAAATACAGAAATATTATAGTGCTTACATACTGGTTCTCATTCTCCCAATAAGGAAAGAAGATTTTGTGCTGACAGAGGACAGAAATACCCTATTCTGTGTTTAAGCTGACTATACAAGCCTCCAGTTGTCTTTGGCTATCTAATCCAATGCTTGGCTAGCAATTCTAACTGCTGCGCCCCTGTGTGCCAAATTTAACATGCACATGTGAATAAAACTCATAACAGTATTGTCCAGATATAGTGACATAAAGAAAAATGTAATATAACACCCTCGTCTGCCTACGAGCCCCTGTGCTCTATCCGAGTGTCTTGGCAGTGTTCTCAGTGGACCGTCCCTCCTGTCTTCTGCTGCCCAGGAGTTTAAATCTCCTTCAGTCCCTGCCATTATCAGTTCTGGACAATCAGATTAAACAATGGCACATCTACATTTCCTGGGTTTAACAATTAATGAAAACACAAATTAACAAAATGTATTACCCAAGTCAGGTAAATACACACATCCTCCAAGGGAGGAGCAGGTCTATTATCACAACTTTGTATTGTTTGTATACTCAACCAGCCAAACTTCAAAGCGGTGACTCCTTTGCCAGACAGCAATACCTACATCCTGCAGACAGCCATGACACAATCAGTAACTGGATTATTAAGGAAATTGAAAAACAAGGTCCCCTTCTGACACGTATCCAGTTTTGACAAGTAGACATGGGTGCAAATAATGAGTCCTATAGGGCTCTAATTTTTATTGTAGCATGTCATATTTTTGGTATTGGTAGGAGTGGCTATTGTTTTAAGAGTTCAATGAACTAAATATTTTATAACTAAGGCATTGCAGTGTACGCAATAGTGAAATATTAAATCTGGTTTTATTTAATCTGATTGTGATTGTTATTACAAATTTCAGACTGTAAAACTTCCATTCTGAATTTGCAAAAATGCTGCATATGTTAGTGTTTTTGAATTGACTCATCCTTCCTACTATAAAGAAATCCCCCTCTCTTTCATTATGAAGAATTGGCAGCACACACACACACATCCACCCACACCCACGCACAAACAGGCAGTAGAGAATGGTCATTCCCAGCTCTGTAAAAGACATAGCATTCAAAACTGAAGCATGTATTCATCACTACCACTCACTCTACAGTATCTTCAATTCTCTTAAACTCAACTCAGTGGCCACATTATAAGATAAACCTGCTGGTTAATGGCAATCACCTACTCCTCCAAACAGTTAATCACATGCCTAAAATACTACATATACAGCAAGTAAACATGGTGAGCATATTTAGTTGTTGTTCAACCAAACTTCAGAATAGACAAAACAGGTAATTTTTTGCAACCTGACTATTATTATTATAATGATTGTTTCTGCCAGGCATAGTGGTTCCAGCACCACAGCTGCCCTCCTGTGTGCACTGCTGCCAAGTCAGCATGGACAAAAATCCCTAAGAAATGTTTCCAGCAATTTGTTGAATACATTTCTTGAAGAAGTAGGTTTCTGTTAGTAGTAGGAAAAAGAGTAACTAATAAAGTGGCCATTGAAGGAATACCACAAGTATAGGAGCCTGGTTATGGATAACACTATCTTTGATAAAACATATGTGATAAAAAAGAGAAAACTCTTTTTAAATTCTTAGCAATATATCTCTGGTTACACACAACTATAAATCCCAAAACAACATTTGGATTTGCAATTTTAAATTACAATGTCTCTCTTTTAACACTTGTAAAAAAATGTTGATTTAATATGAGTTAACCATTGAAAAAGAAGTAAGACAACCTTGACCATTCACTGAAATAAACTGGTGTGGTAAGTAAATGAGTACATGAATGAACACAAAGAGGAGATTAGTCTCGGGGTGAGAGGTGAAAGTACTAGGAGATGGGACAGGATATCTGTAGAGGGGAGAAAATGATCAAACAGCATAATGATGAAAAAATATATTCTTCCTTTTTTATGCATTAGCCTGCTCAAACTAATCAAAAGCAAGTGTAACAAGAGTAGCAAATACTAAAATAGGCAATGCGATCTAAATCTGTATAAAAATAGAGCAAAGGATACATTTCTTTTACATCATGTACTTTAAATTTAATTTAAAAAAAAAATTTACATTACATTAAAACAATTTTAGCAGCATTGAATATAAGTTAACATTCAACATTGGTCCATTGCAGAAAATAACTATGTTCACAATTTTTGTCTTATGAGGGCAAGTTTTGCAGTCATAAAATAATGTAACCTTTATCTTTGGGGCAAGAGAAAAAAACCTGGAGAGAAATCCACACTAAATGCAGGAGGAAGGTAACTCTGCAGAGACAGAGACATACATATATACTGTATATATTTTGCAATAAGTCTACTTATTGTGACCATGGAACTGGCCTAAGACCAGCTTATCTTCATGAGTCAGGACATGATCACAACACCACTGCTAATCTTAGGCTTGGTGTGTATCCACTTTGGGGCTTTTCTCATAAATGTATGGATATACAGTAGTACTAAATGTCTGTTTTACTTTTTGATGTATTTTTCAAGCAAACACAATGAGAATATGAATGTATTCTATACCTTTTGTTGCAAATTGCTTTGACTTTCTCACAGCATTCCATTTAGACAGAAGAATGCCATCCATCCATCCATTATCTACTGCTTATCTGAGACTGGGTCGCGGGGGCAGCAGCCTAAGCAGGGAAGCCCAGACCTCCTTCTCCCCAGCCACTCCCTCCAGCTCCTCTGGGAGGACCCCGAGGCGTTCTCAGGCCAGCTGGGAGATATAATCCCCACAGGGAGGCATCCAGAGGGCATCCTAACCAGATGCTCGAACAACCTCAACTGACTCCTCTCAATGCGGAGGAGAAGTGACTCTACTCCGGGTCTCTCCCGGATAACTGAACTCTTCACTCTAAGGGAAAGTCCAGCCACCCTGCGGAGAAAACTCATTTTGGCCACTTGTGACCGCAATCTTGCTCTTTCAGTCACTACCCAAAGCTCATGGCCATAGATGAGGGTAGGAACGCAGATCGACTGATAAATCAACAGCCTTGCCTTTTGACTCAGCTCTCTCTTTACCACGATGGACCATTGCAGAGCCTGCATTACTGCGGATGCCGCACCGATCCGTCTGTCAACCTCCATTCTTCCCTGTCTCGTGAACAAGACCCCGAGATACTTGAACTCCTCCACTTGAGGCAGTAATGGGTTCCCAACCCGGAGAGAGAATTCCACCCTATTCCGGCTGAGAACGATGGCCTTGGAATTAGAGGTGCTGACTCTCATCCCCGCCACTTCACACTTGGCTGCGAACCGCTCCAGTGAGACCTGAAGGTCAGTCTCCGATGAAGCAAACAGAACCACGTCATCCAAAAATAGATAGATTCAAAGGTCACTGAATCAGAACCCCTCCGCTCCTTGGCTGCGCCTAGATATTCTGTCTATATAACTTATGAACAGAATTGGTGACAAAGGGCAGCCCTGGCAGAGTCCAACCTTAACATGAAACAAGTCTGACTTATTACCGGCAATGCGGACCAAGCTCCTGCTCCTCCTGTACAAGGACTGAATGGCTCATAATAACGAGCCTTGTACCCCGTACTCTTGGAGCACACCCCACAGGGTGCTTCGAGGGACACTGTCGAATGCCTTCTCCAAATCCACAAAACACATGTGGACTGGTTATGTAAACTCCCATGCCCTCTCCAGGATCCTGGCCAGGGTGTAGAGCTGGTCCTGTGTTCCACAGCCGGGACGGAATCTGCATTGTTCCTCTTGAATCCAAGATTCAACCATCGACCGAATTCTCTTCTCCAACACACCTGAATAGACCTTACCGGGGAGGCTGAGGAGTGTGATCCCCTATAGTTGGAGCACATCCTTCGGTCACCCTTCTTTAAAAGGGGGACCACCACCCCGGTTTGCCAATCCAGAGGCACTGCCCCCAATGTTCATGCGATGTTTCAGAGACGTGTCAACCAGGATAGCCCCACAACATCCAGAGCCTTGAGGAACCCAGGGTGAACCTTGTCCACCCCAGGGGCCCCGCCACCTTAGAGCTTTTTAGCTACCTCAACTCTTGTTATGGACAGGCCCCCCCTGGAGTCCTCCAGCTCTGCTTCCTCTGAGAAAGACATGCTGGTGGGATTGAGAAGTTCCTCGAAGTATTCCTTTCACCAGTAAATAAAGTCTGCAGTTGATGTCAGCATGGCCCCATCCTCACTGTATACAGTGTTGGTGGAGCACCACTTTCCACTCCTGTGGCGCCTGATGGTTTGCCAGAACCTTCTTGGTGCTGACCGAAAGTCGTTTTCCATGGCTTTCTCAAACTCATCTGCAGTTTTTGCCTCTGCAACAGCCGATGCCACCACGCGCTTAGCCCGCCAGTACCCCTCAGCTGCCTCTGGAATCCCACTGGTCAACCAGACCCGATAGGACTCTTTCTTCAGCTTGACAGCCTCTCGAACCTTAGGTGTCCACCAATGGGTTTGTGGATCCCCACCACCAGAGGCACCGACAACCTTGCGGCCACAGCTTCATTCTGCTGCTTCGACAATGGAGGCTCGGAACATGGCCCATTCAGACTCAATGTCCTTCACCTCCCTTAGAATGAGATTGAAGTTCTACCGGAGGTGGCAGTTAAAGATCTTTCTGACCAGTTAATCCGTCAGATGTTCCCAGCAGACCCTCATTATATGTTTGGGTCTGCCTGGTCTGTCCAGCAGCCTCTCCCACCATCTGATCCAACTTACCACCAGGTAAGTCAATCATCAAGCTGCGACCTTGGGCATCCTGGCGCCAAGTCCACTTATGGACACGCCTATGCTCGAACATGGTGTTTGTTATGGACAATCCATGGCCAGCACAGAAGTCCAACAATTAAATACCACTCGAGTTTAGATCAGGGAGGCCGTTCCTCCCAATCACACCTCTCCAGGTTTCACTGTCGTTGCCGACGTGAGTGTTTAAGTCTCCCAGCAGGAGGATAGAGTCCCCAGGAGCTGCGCCTCGCAGCATGAGGATAGAGTCCCCAGGAGCTGCGCCTCGCAGCACCTTTTCCAGGGACTCCAAGAAGGCTGGGTACTCCACACTGCTGTTCGGCGCATAAGCACAAACAACAGTCAGAGTTCTTCCCCCTACTTGAAGGTGTCGGGAAACAACCCTCTCATCCAACGGGGAGAACCCCAACATGCAAGGCTTGAGCCGGGGGACCATAAGCAAGCCCACCCCTGCCTGACGCCTCTCACCCACAGCAACTCCAGAGTGGAACAAAGTTCAGCCTCTCTCAAGGGGAATGGTTCCAGAGCCCAGACCGTGCGTAGAGGTGAGTCCGACTATATCTAGCCGGTACCTCTCAACCTCTCGCACCAGTTCCCCTCCTTCCCTGCCAGAGAGGTAACATTCCATGTCCCAAGAGCCAGTTTTGGTAACTGAGGGTCAAAACGCCAAAATTCCCACACCACCCATATCGCATTGCACCCGACCCTTATGGCCTCTCTTACAGTAGGTGAAGCCCACAAGAGAGCAGAACCACGTTGCTCCTTCTGGCTGAGCCCGGCTGGGCCCCATGGTCGAAGGTCCAGCCACCAGGCGCTCGCAAGTGAGCCCCTCCCTTGGGCCTGGCTCCAGGGTGGGGCCCCGTGGACCCTTTCCCAGTCAAGGGAAGCACAGATCCTTGGTTTAACTCCATATGGGGTCTCAGGATCGAGTTAGTCTGCATCTTCACCTCAGACCTGTTTGCCTTGGGAAGCCCTACCAGGAGCATGTAGCTCCCGACAACATAGCTACAAGGATCACTAGACCGCGCAAGCCCTTCTGCCATGGCAAGGCCTCAATCCAAGAAGGGGACAGAAGAATGCTGTTTTCAAATTTGGTTCCTGATTCACCTATATCAATTATTGTTATTTAAACATGTCTTCACAAAACTAGAAAACTTTGCAATTTATGCTGGTGTACATTCTAAATAGTTCTGGTTTATTGTGATTGTCAACACTTTCAAAATATTACAACTCTGTCACTGTTTAATCAAGGTAAATTAACATTAAGATAGCCACAATTAATCAAAGCAAATTAAAAACCTTTGGAGGTTGGGATACCTTCACCGCACCAGTATAGAATCACTAAGTAGCATTTTGGAAATTCAAAGGAAAAACTGAGACCTCAGAGTAAATCAACAGGAGCATCAGCTTCACATGCAAACTCTACACAGATGGTTATGAATGATCTATTCAAGCATGGTGTTTGTGCACATTGAGACACTGCTGTCAACATCTGCGAATTCTACAACATCATCTACTACCTATCTTACCTACTCAATTCCTTACACAGTTATGTGCTACAAATGGTCATGTTTTGTTTGTATCACCTTCTTTCATTCTCTGCTATTTATATGATGAGACTAGGCAACAAATACATGCAACAAAGAGTGGTGTGAATGTTGTACCAAACAGTGGTAAAGTGGGAACTAACTCCTTGAACTAATCGTTTAATTTACTAGTCAAACTGCATATCCATCTTTAAATGTAGTCACAAGCAATCATGAGTATAAGCTACTAAAATATGAACAAGGCTGATGGGCTGACTTTCTGCAAAATGGTGACAAGCAGGAAAACTTTGATGTATAATCTCTGTTTCTGCAGGTTGAGAGCTTGTTATAAGGGATAAGAGATAATAAGGGGTAAGAAGATGTGTGCCAGGCCTTGCCCTCAGCTGGAAAACTCCAGGGACATTCAAATGAAACAAAATATATTGTAGAAATTGTATTTTTCAATGTGTCTTGGAACAGATGTTAGGAGCATGGTTACCACCCTGAGCTTAACTGCTACTAGTGCATAGTCACAGGAGCAGGTGAAATAATAGAAAGAAGTTGGTGTCCAGCACCTATAACATTTTAATTTTGTAAGTAGAATTATCTTTCACTGTCCATCTCCTTTTTACTTTATTTTATACTAGCAAAATACCCGCGCTTCGCAGCGGAGAAGTAGTGTGTTAAAGAAGCAATGAAAAAGAAAAGGAAACATTTTGAAAATAACGTAACCTGATTGTCAATGTAATTGTTTTGTCACTGTTGTGAGTGATGAGTGTTGTTGTCATATATATATATATATACATATCTATACATATACACATATATACATAAATATATATATATCTACATACATACACACACACATATATAAACATATATATACATATACATACATATCTACATATATACACACACAGCTATTTCGTATCAGTGCAATACGCTGTTTGTTAAAACGGTTGACTCCCGCTCTTACGTGCAATAACAAATCAAATCATTCAGTTGTCTTTGCTCATATGTCATTTTTGAGCTGGATGCCTGGCATCTTTTTTTGGCCACAAGTTCGTTTCTGTTTGGTGTGAGGTTCTGTGTTGTGGAGATTCTCAGGATGGATTGCAGGTGCTCATCAGTGAGGCGACTCCTGTGTGCTGTTTTGTTAGTCTTTATCACTGAGAAGAGTTTCTCACACAGATATGTGCTACCAAACATGCACAAGGTTCGAGCCGCATGTAGACGGACTTTTTTTGTTCTTCAAAGTCACCAAAGCGCCGTGCAAACTCAGTGCGCAATAACTCTAGCTTCGCAATAACTTGCAGCATCATAAGGTAGACTTGATTAACGCGGTAAGTGTTCGGCAAGGCAGCTGAAGCGCTGCATTATGGGATCTGTAGTTTATTGTGTTACCAGCGCTTCATATACCGGGCCATTAATAACAATAATACAGTATATAAAATGATCTCGGGGCGGATATAATTACACCGGGCGGATGTGGCCCGCAGCCCTTGAGTTTGACACATATGGACTAAATAGAACTTGAAAAGATATATTTTTCAAATGTGATCGCGCAATTCAGATAGAGTTGACGCGCACTACAGCCTGCATGCCTCAATGAGTCATCCTCCCCTCGCTCTTACTTTTTTACTGTTCATCTAATGAATACACTGAGTATGGCTTTACCAAAACATTCACTGATGGCGAATAAAGTATCCATTATTCGAGTATGTAGATCGGGTATATATATACATATATATATATACCCGCGTATCGCAGCGGAGAAGTAGTGTGTTAAAAAAGCTAGAAAAAGAAAAGGGAACAATAACGTAACATGACTGTCAATATACAGTATTTGTTTTGTGAGTGTTACTGAGTGTTGCTGTCATCAAGGATTTGATTATCATTATTTCTTTCAATCAGGTTCGTATTTGTAGGATGTGTTGTGTTCAAGTTACATTCCGTGTTTGTCAATCGTTGTAAAGATGACAGGTTTCATTCATCGATTCGTTTCTTACTGCATCAATAAACAGCTCGTCTTCTTCTTTATCTGAGACCTGACACACTGCATGCACGGGTTTTTTTCCTTTAGCGGGACATTGACTTTTTCCACCGTGTGCTTTGTTTCCGCAGTAGCTGGATTTATGAATATGCTTATCAGACGCTTCATATTTTTTGCTGCCTTTTCGTGTAATTCGATTTTTGTTCAGCGCTCTTTGGAACTGTTGCTTTTTATCTGTGCACTGCGTCAGTTCACGTGAGCCACTCGGTGTACATGCATCGAAGGTTCCCAGCTGTGCTGGTGCCATCTCGTGCCATGTCCATGGCTGTATTTAATGTTACCTTAGTCCTGGCACTTAAAACTTTCTCTCGCAGTTTCGCTGAGTTTGTGTCAAACACCACCCTGACCATCTCATCTTCCTCTCCATAAGCACAGTCCTTCACCCGTGAATATTTACCCGTGGCAGTTTGCTATTGGATTGCCGCTGACGGACGGCCTTATATGGGCAGGCACTAAATTACAAACGCCAGCGGCAGCCTGTCTATGAACTTAATTTAAAGTGTAGGTTTACATCGTGCTTTGTTTCCGAAGTAGCAGAACTCATGAATATGGTTGTATATGTCACTCGCTCACTTCTTATTGTTTCGCTGCCTTCTCAATTATATAATGCATGTTTTCTTCAGCGCTTTTTTGAGGTCTTCCTGGTTTTCTATGTACTGCGTGATTACGTGGGAGGCGTGATGATGTCACACGAAACTCCGCCCCCACGGCGTCGAAGCTCATCTCCATTACAGTAAATGGAGAAAAACTGCTTCCAGTTATGACCATTACGCGTAGAATTTCGATATAAAACCTGCCCAACTTTTGTAAGGAAGCTGTAAGGAATGAACCTGCCAAATTTCAGCCTTCCACCCACACGGGAAGTTGGAGAATTAGTGATGAGTCAGTGAGTGAGTGAGTGAGTGAGTCAGTGAGTGAGTGAGTGAGTGAGTGAGTGAGTGAGTGAGTGAGTGAGTGAGTGAGTGAGGGCTTTGCCTTTTATTAGTATAGATATTGTAATGCTGTTGCTATGAAAACCAGATTTCTGTTTTCATGTATTAAATGAATTATTGCTACACTTTTGGCTTAAAATGCAAAGCCTGTTGTTTTTGTCTTTTATATTTAGGTGATGCAAATCAGGGCCACTCTTTTGATATTTAATCATTTTTATTTTTCTGTGAATATTTTTTGGATTGAGATTTTAGTATTGGATATGTAGGGTCCAAAATAATAAAATAAAGAGTAGCCACTTTAGACAAATTGACTTGAAATCAAACTGTTGGTTAACTTGGAATGGCAGGGATTAAACAGTAAATATGATTTTGCCTTTTATAAAGTGTAATTCAGCTGGGTAAGGAAATTAAACTATTTTTTTTATTTTATGAATAACATTTTAAGAACAAATAACTCATCAAGAAATTAAGTTTTAAGTAGCCTGGGTGTGCTGTTTAAACCCACACTCATTACCAATATGAGTTTACTATTTTCTATGATCTGACAATACTAACCATCATGCAACTTTCACTCTGTTCGTCCACCTTTTAAACCTGCTCATTTCTCATTTCAATTCAGTGTTAAACGGCTACAGTCCACAGTAGAGTTCAAAAGCACACTTATATATTTGGCCAGTTTAAATCATGGTTGAGAATGAAAGATCACACTTGCTACTAGTATATTCTTGCAAAGTTTATTTCAAGTCATCATTGCTAAGTTAATAAATACAATAGGCTACAAAATGTACTTTTTTGACATCCACATTTACCTGTGACTGTAAAAATTACACTACATAAATACCTTGACTATGAAGCAAGGGTGGCACCACGATTAATTTAGCTCGGGGGCCTGATGTGTACTTACAATATAAAAAGCCCACATTACTTTTGATTCAGAATAAATATGCAAGGATGCATTAACAACAAATGACCGCTAACGCAGCTTCATCCTGTAAAACACAATGCCACAGGTTCATACTGTAACATTCCACAGGAAGGTTCTGTTGATCAAAGACATGAAAGGCGACTCCAGTAGTTATTCCTTTATGTCAATATTTGTTGCAAGTTCATTTGTATTTTGAGTCCGTCTGCTAGATGATTTTTCTACCTGTCACCACAAGTACCAAATAATTTCCTGCGCTGCATTTTGAGTTGCCTTCACTAGTCATATTTATGATATTGTTGCACAAAACATGAAGGAGACTGTTGTAAGAAACACTAGCCAGGTTCACACAAATATATCAGTAATTTCTAAAACCAGAATGTCTTTTCAAGTTGTAAAATCTTTTTTAATGTTTAAAATGGCAAGAACTGAGAAACTTCACCCTTAGACATATCAGGATTTCTTGTTTTCATTTTAGCAAATGCTGTAGATTCCAATCAGAGGACATCGCTATTTCTAGATGGCTAGTATTATGAAACTATTTTTTTGCACCCTGGAGCATTATTGTTATAAAACTTGGAATTGCATGTTTGAAGAAAACAAGTGTGTGCCTTTCAAATACCTTTTTCATATGAAGGATATTATAGGAACACATAGTTGAATATAGTCATAATGAAGCTTGATTAATGTTAACATTATTTGATGTCTAGATACAGTGGTAAGGCTTTAACAGAAGAATGTAGAGGTCCTGCACAGTGCAGGAGAAAAACTAAACATATTTTCGGGTGTCATAAACACAGGTTTGGTGAGTGCTTTGTAGAAGGTTACTGTGAGAACACAAGAGAGGCAGATGAGGAAAAAGGCACATGAAGTGATTAACACTCTGTATTAATTTCCAATTCTGGAAAAGAAGCTGGCAAGTGACAAATGATGATGCCACATCCGTAAGGAGGCTGACATTCAATGCAGCCCAGAGAGGAAGCATCAAAGTGAAAAGCTACATTAAATATATAAACACAGATGCAGTCAAACTTGATCAAGTCACCTGCCTTCTGGCAAATAAACAGTTATCCCTTGAAGCCAAAATAGTTTGCTCTTTTGTCCTTTGTTATATGCTATTGTGAATGGCAGAAAAATGATTTATTATTTATAATATTTTTACAAATAAACAAGATTTCCTTTGGTGTTATGAATAATTCTATAGTTCAACACAGAGGGTGTATCTATATATGTAACTGTGTCCTGCAGTGCAGTGGCATTTTGTTCAGACGTGCATTGCTGGAGAATTATAATTTACTTGTTACCCAAAAGTCATATGT
Source organism: Polypterus senegalus (assembly GCF_016835505.1). NCBI lineage: Eukaryota > Metazoa > Chordata > Cladistia > Polypteriformes > Polypteridae > Polypterus > Polypterus senegalus. The sequence goes on from NC_053155.1 coordinate 169,410,925, forward strand.
GCATTTGATAACACTTTTATACAATACTAGAAGCCCTGATGGTACATTTGGGAGAGTAGTTAGATCATAGCAGGTGGATCGTGATCAGTTTAAGGCATTGTTTTTTTAACTCTTCTCTGAATTAAAATCACAATGCCTAAATTCTCTAATGTCTTCCACAAAATCAACTGTGAAAATAAGGATTAAAGAAGATACCATCAAATGAAGATCAAAAAAAAAACCCCATGGTTCTCAAGTCAATCACGTGCAATAAATGTAATATGCGGACTGTCAACAAGGACCCTATAGAGTTGACTATAGATGTGAAAACTGCCTGAAAACCTCATTGGAATGGTTGGTGCGCATGAGAAGTAGCTCCAAAGACAAAGGGTTTTCAAAAGATGGAAGTCTGAGCAAAATCAATAACTCCTGAAGTACCTGTCCAAATTAACAGAACGAGTAAGGATTCAGAAAGAAAAAGACTGTAGTAACAAAAAGGTTTGCTGCAAAAACTTGAAAAAATGAGGACTATTCTGAATTAAAACAAGTTTAGGTGGAGCAGAATAAGGAGGTATTAGGTGTTGGAGATACCATAATTCAGAACAGAGCCAGTTCAATATTATTTATTATCACACCTTTATTCAAGCTGAATGACAACATCCAAAATGCAATTGGTTAATTTTTCCATTTTCCAATTGGAGTACAGACAGGTGAAGCAACTTAATGTCACAGAATTTCCATGTTGGGACTTGAACCCACAACCTCAGAGTTTGAGATCCAAAGCCTTAACCACTATGCCATACTGCCTAACCCACCTGGTAATCAGTAGCATTGATCATAATCAACAACAGTATTCTGCTTAGTAGAACTCAAGTGTTTTCTCCCCTATTGGTGAGGACAGGTGAACTCATGTTGGGACAATTCACACTGGAAATACCTAGTAGGTATGCCTTAAAGGAAAAAAAACAAGGGAACATGGAAACCAAAATATTCAATATTTTTTTTCTAGATTCTTTTAATGCCAGAAAAATTATATATTTTCAAAACTTAATACTGGCTTTAGTTTTCTCTGCACTGGAAAGCCTTTCCAAAAACAGTACCTTTACTAGGGAAGATGAACTCTTCCCTAAGAAAGAGTACAAACATTAAAACAGTTCATCCTAATGGAAATGTAACAAATATTGAACATCAGCATTGGCCTGGGACTATGATATTACAGGAATTATGGAACCATGACTAAATGAGTGAAAAAGAAGAATCTATTTTCATGGCTAGAACAAAAGACAGACAAGGAAACAAATGAAGAGATGTGGCACCTTATGTGAAAAATAATATTCAAGCATGCAAAGAAGTTAGAGAATGTAACCCTCAAAGATGCAATAGAATTATTAAAAATGATTTAAAATGAGATGCAAATAGAGCATGAACAAACCATATTTTACACAAATTTTTGTAAAAGAAGATATAAACTGAATGCTACACAGGCATGTTTATAAACAAGATAGGAGTTTTCAGATTTTACATTAGCAACAGCTGGCTATCAATGCAATTAGGAACAACAAACTGGACTCAATAGGCTTTTATTAGTTGTACTGAAAGAATGAAAGACACTATGAACTTTTATTAAGCATATTCCAACAGTCACTAACAGCTGCAAATGTTAACTTCAAACCACAAGAAAAGAAACAAAATGGATTGTAATTATACTGGGCAACAGCCTTACTTCCATGCCATGCAAAACTATAGAAAATATAATAAATACATTAGAAGAGTACTTCAATGAGAAAAATAAATGAAACAACAGCAGGTACATATTTATGATAGGGAGATACTGCCAACCAAATTTGTTAGACCTTTTCTAATGGGCAATATGAATAGTAGACAAAACCCTAGCATATGACATAATTTACTTAGACATTCAAAAAGCCTTTAATACAGTTCCACTCTAAAGAGCATTTCGGAAAGAAGAAGCAATATGCATCAAAGATGACTTACAAAAACTAATCTTAAGTTGGTTAATCAGAGCAAGACAAAGTTAAGAGGAGAATGCTCCATATAATGTCCTTCTTTGAGTTGTTCATTTTTCAAATTTATATTAATGATACAGTGGAGAATCAATTAAATAATTTATTAATCACATAAATGTATGTAATTAATTGCAGTTAATTGTATCGAATATTAACTCATGTAATTATAAAAATAATGCAAAAATCATGAAGTAAATACAGACTTAATCATGAAATTAATATAGAATCAACACAAAACATTTAAAAAGAAATTAATGGCATAGTAGATATACACTCGCCTAAAGGATTATTAGGAACACCTGTTCAATTTCTCATTAATGCAATTATCTAATCAACCAATCACATGGCAGTTGCTTCAATGCATTTAGGGGTGTGGTCCTGGATAAGACAATCTCCTGAACTCCAAACTGAATGTCAGAATGGGAAAGAAAGGTGATTTAAGCAATATTGAGCGTGGCATGGTTGTTGGTGCCAGACGGGCTGGTCTGAGTATTTCACAATCTGCTCAGTTACTGGGATTTTCACGCATAACCATTTCTAGGGTTTACAAAGAATGGTGTGAAAAGGGAAAAACATCCAGTATGCGGCAGTCCTGTGGGCGAAAATGCCTTGTTGATGCTAGAGGTCAGACGAGAATGGGCCGACTGATTCAAGCTGATAGAAGAGCAACTTTGACTGAAATAACCACTCGTTACAACCGAGGTATGCAGCAAAGCATTTGTGAAGCCACAACACGCACAACCTTGAGGCGGATGGGCTACAACAGCAGAAGACCCCACCGGGTACCACTCATCTCCACTAGAAATAGGAAAAAGAGGCTACAATTTGCACAAACTCACCAAAATTGGACAGTTGAAGACTGGAAAAATGTTGCCTGGTCTGATGAGTCTCGATTTCTGTTGAGACATTTAAATGGTAGAGTCAGAATTTGGTGTAAACAGAATGAGAACATGGATCCATCATGCCTTGTTACCACTGTGCAGGCTGGTGGTGGTGGTGTGGGGGATGTTTTCTTGGCACACTTTAGGCCCCTTAGTGCCAATTGGGCATCGTTTAAATGCCACGGGCTACCTGAGCATTGTTTCTGACCATGTCCATCCCTTAATGACCACCATGTACCCATCCTCTGATGGCTACTTCCAGCAGAATAATGCACCGTGTCACAAAGCTCGAATCATTTCAAACTGGTTTCTTGAACATGACAATGAGTTCACTGTACTAAAATGGCCCCCACAGTCACCAGATCTCAACCTAATAGAGCATCTTTGGGATGTGGTGGAACGGGAGCTTCGTGCCCTGGATGTGCATCCCACAAATCTCCATCAACTGCAAGATCCTATCAATATGGGCCAACATTTCTAAAGAATGCTTTCAGCACCTTGTTGAATCAATGCCACATAGAATTAAGGCAGTTCTGAAAGCGAAAGGGGGTCAAACACCGTATTAGTATGGTGTTCCTAATAATCCTTTAGGTGAGTGTATGAGAGAAAAGCCAAGTAGCCACAGAGATTTTTGATAAGGGAATTTGTTAATTGTATTGAATGTGCATGTAGGCAGTTAACACAGCTATTCCTCATTGATACTGTAACTATTATTAGAACACCTACACTCACTTTGGAACTAAAAGGGTCTGTGAGTGAGAAAAGGACAGAATGAGTGAAAGATGGAGAGAGAATCAAGAAATTCAAAGTGAGAGTGTGTGTGAGGTCCCTATGAATAACAAGGAATGCTGGTGGGGACATGAACTGAAGAAGCCTGACTGCGTAGCTGGTGTCTTGTCTCCATGAACTTAGCAGACCCTATGGGTGAGCAGAGTTGAAAAGGTTAAGAGAGGAAGCGCCAAAGTTTGTGGTTTTTAATGAACTGATAATTACTTGATTTTAAACCTTGATTTTAACCAGTTCATGGGATTATTTCATGGAAACATGAGCACCTTTTATTTAAGATAATTTATTTAAATGAGAAACTGCACTGCACTTTATTTTTTGAGCACTGTTGGATTAATAAAAGCACTATTGCACCAACTTTTGCTTGTTTGAGTCATCATTGTCCATCTCAGCACATGACTATCAATGCCAGGTTCAAGGAGAGATGCCTAGGCTGCAGGCAACCTGGACATTACATGCTAATAGGTTTAATTGTATTTTTTTTTTATTAATAAGCTTTTACCATCTTTACAGATGATAAATGGTTGCAGTGTTAGATTAGGTACTTTACAAACACCTACAATTAAAGAATAAATAATTAGTGAAGCTGCAAAGAAGCATTATATAACATTTGTTAATGACTTTTTAATTAATATCAAGTTTTACCAATACATAAATTCTCACTTAATGACATTAATAACTGTTTGTAGATGCATTGACTAAAAATTAGTTGAAGTTTGTTAAAGACTAATTAATGAAAGTTATTATAAAGTGTTTCCTTTTTTTCCATTTTGAAGCATACACTAGGTTTATTTCAAATGACTTTGGCACAGGTAACATTCAAACCCAGCATCTTACAATATTAATAGAGACATTAACATTATTTGAAATGTTAATTATATTAATTATTATATTACTGTAGAATAAAGCTGTAGGGTTTGTTTAATTTATTTTTCAATTCATGGTGTCCCTCAGAGTTTGGTATACTAGAATTAAATACTTTGTCATTAGGAGACGTAATTTGGCAATACAATAGTAACTTTTTTCATATACTGATGGCATTCAGTTTTATTCATCATTTAAGACAAATACAAAATAATATCTCTTCAATTGTTTCATTAATTATCTTCTACTGTACATTGATTGAAAAATGTAAATGAACTATAATATTTTGTAGCCTGCTTGTCGTATACAGTTAAGATTAAATTTAACTGAATACACTTCTTAAAAATAATTCCACTTATGAGCCCAGCTTTCTAATTGCAAATATAAAATGACAATAAAAAATGCAAAAAAAAATCAAATTCAACAGAAACTGAAAAATAAATTTTGCAGCATATAAAAAAATATATACACATACTACATATTCATATATAAAGTGTTGTTTCAATTATCCTTTGTCAGCTATTGTGGAGACCAAAGAAAAACAGTTCCATTTAGGTATAAGAAATCTGAAAACAGCATCATAATCATATGTGACAATTTTTACATTCCAAAGAACACTCAGTATTATCACAGATACCTAGAATAGATGGAAATAACTAGATTTTACTAAGTAAAAACAAAAAAATTACTTAAAAAGAAATTAGGTCAATATGAAACAACCTCAGCAGTATGCTATGTTAAAAAGGAGTCTTCAGTCTTCATTTAAATGGTAAGACCTGTAGGGCTTCTCTAACATTCCTTCTAAAAGGCTTTATGAGAGAAAGTTTCTATGTTTTAAAACATTTGTTGATAAACGGTAGACAGTAATGGACAGTAATATTTTACAGATACCAGTAAAACTGTTTTAGTTGATAGATTGATTGTCAATATTTCCAAGTTGTGAAAAACTTTAAAGGAAACATTTTTAGAAATAAATAATGCATTTACAACATGAAAAGATTTTCATAATTTGCCTCTCCATTAACAAAACGCACAGGCAAACTTTTCCATAATGTAAAATGTCTGTTTCAAAAAATAAAATAACCATAATAATTATTTGCTTGAGCAAAGAAAGACAATATGAATTTAATTTTAAAATATAGGCTAGTGTGTGAGATGCTTATAACTGTTCATAACATCTAGAGAGCTTAAAATTGTTCTGCTTACCTGTTGTCACACACGTGCGCTTAGGAGACCGTCAATAAGCCCTGAGGTGAGTAAAATATCATTGGACAGGGGGTTGTTTTGTGGTAATAATGCCTCTCTCTCTGATCTTGCAGAACAAAAGAAGATAAATAAACCATTATCATCATCAACAAACCACTTCCTGGAAAACAACATCACTACAAATCACTGTTCCGGTCTTCCAATGATGACGTCACTTCTGTCAGAACCAAATGACATAATTTCCGGTCTCACAAAGATGATGTCACATCAGTCCAATAAGAATGACGCCACTTCCGTCCAATAAGAATGACGTCACTTCCGGTTCTACGATGATGACGTCACTTCCTGCCACATCACCTCGGGAAGCCATTTTGCATACTGTATAAAAACCCAGCAATACTGTACCTGTCTGTTGAATGTTTGATCTATTTTTCAATCAAAATTGGACCAACAAAAGTCTGTTCAACAATACAAGGGGCTAATCCCCAAATCTTTATGATTGTGACTTAATTTATCACACTGTATAAAGCTGGTGTGGTGAATCCAGCTGCATCTAGTGCACTTCTAGGTATGCCAATATAAATGTCTTGGATTAAACACTTGTCTTTCATATGAATTTTAATAAATTTAGATGACCTTCCTTTACAATTAATGTAAATGTGGTAACCTTCAGTTGGAGGAAAAATAAGATTATAAGTTCCATCGAGTGTGGAATACACCCGTGGCACAAGATAGGCCAAAGAATTGTGCTACTCAATCTTGTTGGCTTCCTGTACTGTACCTGGGCTTCAATCTCTCTCAAATTGTTGTACTAACCTTATAAACACAGCACTGGAAGGTGGTCTTACTGACCCAAAATGTCTCTCCTATAGCGCTATACTCAATGCCAGTGGCCAATTTGCATAATACTATGGCACTGTGCTTTCCAGTTGGAACTGGTGGATTGTAGCTACCTAGCAGTCTGACAAACAGTCCTTGGCAACTGCACTGCATTTCAAATATTTACCTTGACGTTATTATCATTTTTGTAGCCAGAGATTTTCAGTAAACTGTTGGTCAATTACAAGCTCTCCTTTCTGATATGTGGTCTTTTGCATACATTTGGATTATGGTGCATTACAGGGACACTTTCCTATAGGTCTATCACATGACTGATTGCTTCTTTTCAACGACGTAGTCTTTGAATGTTATAAACTGATAGGTAGCAAAATATAGGAATTATTAGAAATTGGTCAATATTAATTAGTTTTCTGTATGTTCTCTCTATTTAGTTTTTATCACCCATATCATCAGGATATGAATGAGTCATGGACAGTAAAGGTTCATAATTTGCAATATGCAAGAAATTCAGGTTGGAAACATCAGCAACCTTTAAGGAAACTGTATGTCAGGGATTGTATATCAATTTTCAGGAGGCCTTGTATGCCTTCGTGTACAGCTACTAATAGGGTAAACCAGGTAAGTTTGTATTTGAGAAAGAGAAGTTTGAAATGAACTCAGAGTTAATTAGAAGCCAGTTAAGTGGTATAAAAAGTTCAGTTATATTGTCAAACGTATTGTGTAAATTTACACTAAAACATGTCATACAGACAAAAATAGAAATGTGTGCATGCACAAAATGATTCAGATGCATACAATTGTGTGTAAGCAAAGTTCCTTGCACTCTCCCTTTATAAATCTTAATCAATATGAAATTTAATACACATGCATGTGGCAACAGCCCCACCCCGACTCCTCCCAGAATTATGCCTATTTGAATATACAAACAAATATAAATATCCCCTTCCGTTCAGTGTTTTGTTAAAAGACAACTGCAAAGAAGCATTTCAGCGAATACAAAATAGAGCTCCTGCTCAGTGAAGTGGAAGCATGGAAAAACATACCAAGCAACAAAAGGAAATTGATGAAATTGTACTGCGTGGCAGAGGCCTCAAAAGTACAAGTCAGAAAGTTGCACAGTGATAAGAAAAAAGAGAAGTGGTCACATATCAAAGTGAACATGAAAAGGCAAGTCCCAGCCCACTGTCTGAAAAATAAAGGTCTATGTCAAGTATAAAGTCAAAATGTAAACTTTAATTTTAAAATTTCCACTTTAATCTTATAGTTTATTTTGTCATTAAAGTAGAATGCTGTAGACTCCATCTTGAAATTGATGTTTAATTTACTAGAGTTTCTCAAACTGTATTGCAAAGTAGTACATTAAATACTGCGCAATTTAAGTGTTCCCTGACCCAATCGTTAATCCCTACATGCTTCTTAAATGGGTTTTCTCTTACGCTGACAGGAGCCCACAGGCAGTGATTGCCACTCAGAATACATCACATTTATGATATTGCAGCTCTCTGAACATTTTAGAATAATAAGGTGTATATTTGATATCATTTTCATGATGAAATTCATTAAAGCATGTATTAAACATGTGGGGGCACAGTGCCGTGGAGGCTACACTGCTGCCTTGCAGCAAGGGTGTCTCGGGGGTTCCCTGCCTTGAGTTTGCATGTTTTTCTGATGGGTTTACTCAGAGTGCTTCAGTTTCCTTTCAAAGTCATGTAGGCTGTGTGTTTTTCTTAAGCTATATTGATTCTGCTACTTATGTGTGTGCTCGTATTCACCCTGTGATGTGCTGGCGCCCCGTTCAGGATTTGTTCCTGCCTTGCGTGCAATGCTTACTGGGATGGGCACAACCTTGAATGGATGGCATAATTAAACATGGGATTGTTCTGCTTCATGCATGATGCTTGCGAGCATGGGCATGGGCGTGACCCTGGATGGAATAATTTATGGCAGCAGTACTGTCAATTCCTGCCCTTCCCTTTTCTTTCTCCATGTAACCAAACACCAATTCTTCAAAACTTTTAAGGAACATTGAAAAATCTCCATTATATATGTTTAATTATTCCATCCATTCATCCATCTATCCATCCATCCAGGGTCACACCAGTCCCAGCAACCAGCAAGCATCAAGCACGAGACAGGACAATCTTAAGACAAGGTGCCAGCTCATCGCAGGGTGAATACAAGCACACACATACACTAGTAGCATCAATTTAGTATCACCAAATACCCTAGCATGCATGCTTTTGGAAGGAAATCGAAACATTCAGAGGAAACCCACAAGAAAAACATACAAATTGCAGGCAAGGTACGCCCGGGACATGACCCTTACTACGACGCATCAGTGCTTCCGACCACGCCACCATGCCCCTACATGTTTAATTATTAATAATATACATTATATAAAATAAGTTATCTGTAAAATTTGATAAACATACATTAATTAATTTCATGATAAAAATGATATCTACTATAAATAATATTCTATGCACAGAGCTCCAACAGGATAATTCTTGGAAATCTAAATTGACTTAGAAGCCAGTCATCATCATGGGACAAATGATCTGTAAATACACACTGTCTTCTAGTTCTTGAAATTGTGATGTCTTTTAGTAACACTAATGCAGCCGTGGTAGTTGGAATAGTATGGCCATTCAATGAACCATTATATTGTTACAGATTGATTACAATCAAGTGCCTTAAATTTGTAAACGTTATGCAATTAATTTTGGTGTATTTGATAAAGCCAGCATCATGGATGTAAATATGAAAAAGAATGGGAAAAGCACAGAAACAGTAGCACTGCTTTGACTCTGTTTTTTTCAAAACTGAGTAGAAATATATGTATGCATGGTCTTAGGCTGCCATGAAAATTAACGTGGCTTTACGCCAAGTTTAGTTTTTATACATCTCGAAGTGAGGGTGAGTTTAAGAAACTTCTTTAATAGTGCAATTATTATAAGATGACACTTTAAAAGTACAAAAATCTGATGACTGAAACTGAAGTCTTCTCAAACATAATGGCTAAATGAAATTTTTAATTAACATCTGCTTATGACACCATTGCCACTTAGACTTGAAATGATTTTTAAAAAAATATTTTGGTATGAAACTAATACCTTTTACAATGGCTACTTTTAAGACGCCAGGGACAATGCCATTTAATCGTTTTTTATTAATTATGTGCAATATTGGCTGTGCAACTACTACACTGCTGCAGTTGGATTTTTGTCTAAAGGACACGTAGAGGGTTTTAATTGGAAATCAGATGTTACATCTCCTGTTATTAATTTAAATTTGCTAAATTAGTAGTAAGGCATGACATGATATGAAAAAGTGATATTAGATTTGGAAGCTAACTACTTTTTATTTTTTTTATTATGTACTTTATTAAAGAAAAGAAAAGTTGCTACTATTAATATGTTTCTTCTGCTTCTTTCGGCTGCTCCCGATAAGGGTTGCCACAGCGGATCATATTTTTCCATATCTTCCTGTCCTCTACATCTTGATCTGTTACACCCTGTATCACCTGCATGTCCTTTCTCACCACATCCACAAACCTTTTCTTGGGCTTTCCTCTTTTCTTCTTGCCTGGCAGCTCTATCCTTTGCATCCCTTTCCCAATATACCCAGCATCTCTCCTCTGCACATGTCCAAACCAACACAATCTCGCCACTCTGACTTTGTCTCCAAACCATCAACATGAGCTGACCCTCTTAGCATCTTTGACTCTGCCACCTTCAGCTCTGTCTCCTATTTTTTTGGTCAGTGCCATTATCTCCAACCCATATAACATAGCCGGTCTCACTACCATACTGTAGACCTTCCCTTTCACTCTTGCTGATACCCGTCTGTCACCATCAACACCCTCAGAGCAAACATTGCATCTGTGGTGCTCTTTCCTGGCATGAAACCATACTGCTGCTCACTAATCATCGCCTCCCTTCTTAAACTAGTTTCCACTACTCTTTCCCATAGTTTCATGCTGGAGCTCATTAATTTTGTTCATCTTATGCTTAAAAATCGGTACACAGTACACTACTTCTCCACTCACCAGGCATCCTTTCACTTTCCAAGATTGCATTAAACCATCTGATTAAAAACTCCACTGCCATCTCTCCTAAACACCTCCATGCTACAACAGGTACTGTATGTCATCTGAACCAATGGCATTTCCATTACTCATCCTCTTCATATCTGTCCATACTTCCTCCTTGCTAATCCAATGCACTTCCTGATTAGCTATCGCCACATCATCCAACCTTCTCTCTCTCATTCTGTTCATTCATCAGCCTCTCAAAGTACTCTTTCCTTCTGCCAAACACATCCTCCTCGCTTGTGAGTATGTTTCCATCTTTATTCTTTATCACTCTAACCTGCTGCACATCTTTCCCAGCTCGGTCCCTCTGACTAGCCAATTGGTACAGGTCCTTATCTCCCTACTTAGTGTGCAATCTCTCATGCATCTTGTCTTTAGTGTTCGCTACCTATCTCTCTTCACCTTACACCTTATCTCTTTGTACTCTTGTCTACTTTCTGCATCTCTCTGACTATCCCACTTTTTCTTCACCAACCTCTTCCTCTGTATACTCTTCTGAACTTCCCTATTCCACTACCAGGTTTCCTTCCTCTGTCCAGATGTCATGCCAAGCACCCTCTTGACGTCTCCCTTACTACTTCTGCTGTAGTTGCCCAGCTGTCTAGTAACTCTTCACTACCACCCAGTGCCTATTTTACCTCCTCCTTGAACTCAACCTTGTAGACTTTTTCAACTTCCACCATTTGATCATTGGCCCTCACTCTCCCCCTCTTCTTGATCTCCACTGTCATCCTACAGACCACCATCCCCTGCCATCACTTTGCAGTCTTTAATCTCATTCAGACTGACCCTCCTGCATAGGATATAATACCTGTGTGTATCTTCCTCCACTCTTGTACATCACCCTATGTTCCTCACCGTTCTTAAAATATGTATCCACTACAGCCATGTCCATCCTTTTCACAAAATCCACTATCATTTGACCTTATTCATTCCTCTGCTTAACACCATACTTACCCATAACCTCCTAATCTCCTGTGTTCCCTTCACCAACATGTCCATTGAAATCCACTCCAAACACCACACTCTGTCCCTTGGGTACATTGTCCATCACTTCATCCAAATCACTCCAGAAATCTTCTCTTCTTATTCATCGCATACCCGTCTTGTGGGACATATGTACAAACAAAATTCATTACCACACCTTCAATTTCCAGCTTCATAATCATCACTCTGTCTGACACTGTTTTCACGTCCAAAACACTCTTGACAAACTGTTCATTCAGAAAAACCCCGACCCCATTTATGCTCCCATCCACACCCTGTTAGAACAATTTGAATCCACCTCCAATCCACCTGGCCTCACTCTCCTTCTATCTGGTCTCTTCCATGCACAATATATCAAACTTCCTTCTCTCCATCACATGAGCTAACTCTGTCCCCTTACCAATCATACTGCGAACATTCAAAGTTCCTACCCTCAGTTCCACTCTCTTTACATTCCTCCTGTCCTCCTGCCTCCAGACACATCTCTCTCCCCCCCCTCCTTCTTCAGCCACTATTTCATGTTTACTACTACTACTATTAATAAGTGTAATTATGATAATTGTGATAGTCATTTCAGGTTTTATTTTGAATAATCAAATGAAGGTTAATATTTTTTTGTAAGTAATCTAGAATGTAAATGAGTGTACCTTGAAGATAACTTTCTTATAATCTTTAATACTTTCAGTTCATAGAGACTTATGAACTTGAAACTTTGATCTCAATTGACACTCAAATTTACAGTTTTCCAATTTAATATGATTTGTGTTCTCATTAATCTTAATTAATTGACATTATCATTTATTAACTTTTGTTTTTAACCTTTAATGCAGTTCCTTTTGGACTAAGCAGTGTTTATAAAATATTTAATTTATATGGAAGTTCCTTTTAACACAGTGTTTTAAACATTTTGAGAAAATTGTGAATTATTTTTGCTTTTAACATTGCTCTCACTCTTTCAGTGTCCCCAGATGAGGGCATAAAGTGGCATTAACACACCCAGATCTATTTAGCATTCCACAAAAACAATACCCCCCACTGTTCTATGTGATAAGAAGTCCGGGTCGAAATGTAATTTTTTTTTAAATAATCGGGTCCCAGAGCACACAGGCATCAAAAAGGTGCATGTATGTGCATACTAGCAGTGCCCCGAGGTTGATTGGGATGCTTGGCTGATCACACATTCACATGCAAATGCGAGTGGGCCAGTTAAATGCCTCATTCACACCTCAGAGTAGGTGAGAACAGCACCTGCACCAAATCGTACAATATATAGGGAGTCTGCACAGCATAGAGGGTATTAGATCAGAAAAATGAACAATGAATGAAGAATAAAGAGATCAATTCAGATCAACAAGAAACAGGAGTTTATGGGAGGAGAAAGAGGCAGGACTGGGAAGGAGACCGTGTCATGAAGAGTTAAGGTAGGTGGTCAGGAGTATGTCCTAAGTGAAGCAAGCGGCATGCCTGTGCTCGAGTGTGGGGCTGTCCTTAGAGCAATAAACAGGGGTAGGAACAGCCCAGTTTTACAGCATCTCCCTGTTAATGCCGACAGACTGGCTAAGGCAGACATGAGGTTCTGAAGAGGGTCCTATGGACACCGATTAACAGACTGGATTTAGGGGATCACTGCACCTTTAGGTGGCCGTCTTCTCATGTTGCAAGGTGCTGCTAGAATAAGCTGAGGAGACACATTGGGGCTCATGGCTGGTTAAAAAGAATCTGCCTGGGATTTTAACCTTCATTTTTAATGGATTATTTATTGAACATTTTAACCTCCATCTTCTCACATTATGATAGATTATTTATTGAACTTACACTGCAAATGTTGAAGACTGTTTGTTTTTGTTTGGATTTTATTAAAGGCATTGACCATTTTCCTCCAAACCCCGTGCTAACTGTCTGTCCTTATTAGCCCGGCACATCTCAGTTTATGACATTTAAAGGTTCAAAGGGATCCCAGAAACAACCAGGAAGCATGGAGCTAACCCGGATGTCACTTTCCAGTTTATCACATTCTTCTTTACTGTCTTCCATGCAATGATTACCTCTCACCTCAGGCATTACCACTTAAATTATCTTTGCCTTTGTGCAACATGCAGCACCCAAAACTGCAGTTACAAGATTTAGTTTGCATTTCGTTTTATATGTTACTCAGATAAAATATTAATTAGAATTCAAATGTGATTATTAATTATGACAAATGTAACTTCATCTCATTCTTGAATAAAGCTTTGCACCACTCAAATCATTTTGATCTGTCTATAAAATTGAAGTGGATTTTTAGACAAGCAAATATTTAGATGGTTTAGGATTTTAGACAAAATAAATAATGGGCGGCACAGTGGTGCAGTGGTAGCGCTGCTGCATCGTAGTAAGGAGACCTGCGTTCGCTTCCCGGGTCCTCCCTGTGTAGAGTTTGCATGTTCTCCCTGTGTCTGCGTGGGTTTCTTCCGGGTGATCTGGTTTCCTCCCACAGTCCAAAGACATGCAGGTTAGGTGCACTGGCCCTGGTGTGTGCGTGTGTGTGTGTCCTGCAGTGGGCTGGTGCCCTGCCCGAGATTTGTTCCTGCCTTGCACCTTGTCCTGGATGGGATTGGCTCTAGCAGACCCCCGTGACCCTGTGTTAGGATGTGGTGGGTTGGAAAATGACTGACTGACTGACAAAAGAAATAAGCCATCAATGTATGGGTAGGTTTAATTACTTTTTACAACATATAAATCATAAATGATCATAACAGTACAGCAAACATGAAAAAAGCATATTTTTAACTGTTTCTTGACTTAAATATTTATAGTCTTGGTAGTGCTGAGAAACTTTATATAATACAGTATGTATATATGCAAATGTTATTACCTTTCACATCAGAAAAGTGAGATTTAGCTTTCTATCTTTAACTGTGTTGGTGTGGCATGTGATTGCTACATACAATATACTGTATTTAATAGAGAGAAGATGGCTCTGTCTTTTTTACTTTGACTAGATGAGGCTGTATGCTTTGTGGGTGCCTGTACTCAATGAAAAAATGCTATACAATAAAAATGAAAGTACAATTTTCCTGTTATTTAAGGAAACTGGAGTCCCTGGTACCATATTTAATTCCAGTAATATTTAATTCACCAGAAATTTGCAAGTCTGACATGCTCTATATTCCAACCATGAGTATGGCAATCCATTAAATCAAGCTACACACAGTATAATAACACTATTCATTCTAATAATTTCTTAATTATTATTCTGTCTAGCATCTCACTTGGAATAATAATATTAATACATTTTATTTGTATAACACCTTTCCTATGTTCAAAGAACATAACATATATTAGAAGTTCAATAAACAACGCTGGACTAAACACCAAATAATACATACATAAAACACAACATTCTGAGCTAGAAGAAGAAACAATAAGCATGAATGATATTCAAAATGTTAAAGGACAATAAACCATTTACTTAATTAGTGATATCATGTACTGGCATCAGTACTTATTCAAAGATATATTTAATAAAGAGGGAACTATGAGAAATGTTAAGAATGTCATAAGTTATATGCTGCATTGAACAGATGTGTTGCATTTTGAAAGAATTAATTGAACTAGCATATCTAATTATATAAGGAGGCCATTCTAAAGTCTGGGTGCAATAGACCTGAGGCCTGTGTCAACCATACAGCACAGGTTGGTTTGTGGTATAAAAACATTGCCAGCAACAGTGGACCAAAGTGAATAAACAGAACAGTAGTACTGTTTTGATGTAGTCCAGTGCCAGACCATTTAAAGCTTTATAGCAACAGGATTTTATATTCAATCCTCTAAGAAACAGTGAGACAATGAAGACTGAATAGGTAAAGTTTTATAGGCATCTTGCTGCACATCTGAGTCAGGACACTTGTCAGTAGAGAGTTACAGAAGTCAATGTGGGATGTGATATAAGCATGGACAGGCTTCTCAGTAGACGACAAGTGAGGAGGTATGAGATGCTGTATGTTGTTCATGGGAGAGGTAAGAAAATTTCTTTATATAATTTTTGTCAGTTCTATAAGAAAGTGAAGAATCAAAAATGAAACCAAGATTCCTTACAGAAGAAATTCTTACCTCTTGTAATAAAATATTGGATTGTTTTGAATATCTTGATATTCCTAAATCCTAAACATAGTCAAAATTTATAGAAGAGTACTATTTTGAATGTTACCATTTCATATGAAAACCACCATAACATCTAGAATACAGTTATGTATACATATGATCAGGATAAGAGCAAAAAGGGTCATGATTTATTTTTTAAATTGTATACAGTACATAAAATTTTAAATTAATGTAAACTATACCATAAAAATATAATACTAACCACAACTGTAATGCCACTCTTTTAGGATGGAAACACACAGACATGTCCTATTAACCTAAGTAACATTTCATAGCTTGAAGTCCTAATGGGACTGCATTGGAGGGAATATGAAGACACAGATGAAGACATTTTCTAATACTCCGAGAATAGAATTATCAGAATTCTTGAATGTATGTCGTCATCAATATTATCCCCATGTGCCTTAATGTGGAATGCAGACATGCAAGCACTATAGAGGAAGGAAAAGTCCAGTTAAACAAAAAAAGAAAAAAAAAAATGAAACATTATTCCACAGCTAAGATGATGATACTCAGTTATACATATTTGTAAGTGCCAGTGAATCCCAATGATGTAATTCTCCTTATTGGCAAAGAACTGCAAAGGGAAAAGCTTTTAAACAATCTGGGCAATCTGGCACTACAAACTAAAACTGAAGTTAAAAATCTAGGCATTTTTCTTGACTCTGAGCTCACATTTAAACCACACTTTGACTATGTTGTGAAGACTGCTTTTTCCACTTCAGAAATATAGCCTGTGTAAGACCATTCCTTATCATGGAAGATGCTAAGAAGCTGACTTGTGCTTTTGTTTTCTCACGTCTAGACTATCGTAATGCACTTCTCACAGGTATTTTTAAAAAAACAGCAGAAAGATTACAACTTGTTTGCTCTAAAAGAACCAAGCATATTATCCTTATTTAAGCAAGACTACATTGGTTACCGGTTTCTATTAGAATTGATTTTAAAATACTTTTATTCCTTTTTAAAACTTTCATATATTTCAGAGGGGCAGCACGGTGGCGCAGTTGGTAGTGCTGCTGCCTCGCAGTTAGGAGACCTGGATTTGCTTCCCGGGTCCTCCCTGCATGAAGTTTGCATGTTCTCCCCGTGTCTGCATGGGTTTCCTCTGGGTACTCCGGTTTCCTCCCACAGTCCAAAGACATGCAGGTTAGGTGCACTGGCGATTCTAAATTGTCCCTAATGTGTGCTTGGTGTGGGTGTGTGTGTGCGCCCTGCCCGGGGTTTGTTTCCTGCTTTGTGCCCTATGTTGGCTGGGATTAGCTCCAGCAGACCCCCATGACCCTGTAGTTAGGATATAGCGGGTTGGATAATAGATGGATGGATATATTTCAGAGTGTCTGACTGAATATGTTCCAGCTAGGTCCTTAAGATCATTAAGCACCTGCTTGCTAAACAAAGATGGAGAAGCAGCCTTCTGTTTTTATGAACCAAAGAGTTTGAACAATCTGCCCTTAGATATTGAGGGCTTCTCTTAGTATTTTTAAAAAGCAGCTGAAAACCCTTTCCCCAGTTTTCAGTTAGTTTTCACTGCATAATATTCATGTATTTTTATTTTTGCTTTTAACTGTTTTTTATCTTAATATGGCTTCTTAATGTTTGATTGCATTATTTTCATTATTGATTCTATTTTGCTTTTATTTTGTTTTTATTCTTTTTCTTTTCTTTACTATTTGTTATTTGCACTCTCCGTAAAGCACTTCGTTGTTGTTCATTCAGATGTATGAAAGGTGCTACATAAATAAAATTATTGCTATTATGATAATTAATTAAAAGATTTCAACCTGTCAAATTAAAACGAGATTCAATGTTTAAAGAGTAACATAGCCATTAGTTTAGGCTACATTAATGTTTTACAACTTTTTACCATTGTTGCTCAGCGCCATGAGGATCTGTCATTTCTAAATATAACATTTTTGTCATGTATAATCTTGTTACTTCACATTTTTTTGACAATTTCTCACTGGACCAAACAGAAAAAAAATAATTTACATTTTTAAGGCTTGAGCTGTATTTCAAGGACAGAAAAAGTAAAATATGTTTTTCATCCCTTCACAAAATGTAGGTCTAAAAGGATTTATTATAAAAATTCAGTGACAATACCTGAAGACAAACAGTACTGTACTTCTATATTGTTTCCAATTATTTTAGAGATAAAATGAGGCACTATCTTCGTATTTTCTGTAAGACAGTCAAGTCTAGGAGGGTTTTTAGATGATTAGAGATTATATTTACATGAAAAAATGACATAAGCACTCTTAACATCCACATCTAAATCAGTTCCAGATGGAATAAAACAATGGTGTATTGAAGGCAAACATGAATTGTTATACAGTGTGTGATGTCAACAAACACTGTTGTGCAAATTTCAGTATAAGCAACACAGAAAAACACTGACACCAAATCATTTATAAATGTAACCAAAGTTACTTAAATGGTGGCAGGATTTGTTAAAATTTGTTCATTTGTTCGTTAGGATTTGTTAAGAAAATTTACAACTAAAAGTGCACCTAAATTATTGGTTCTAATAAAAATCTAACTAATTAGACATCTCATCAAAATACATATTAAAGATAAGTTGTAGTATGTAAAGTTAGCACTGTAATGCAATAATTCAAAAACAAACAACATTCAACACAGTATTACAGGCTTTTATGAACAGTTCCAACAGTTATCCTCTTAAATGGATTACACAGCATGACAAGATTTTAAAAAAAACATGTACAGATTAAATCTTAAGATTTTGCAAATCCTTTGTTACTGTTCCCTTCAGTACTTGTAATGATGATTACCAAGATGGTGATTAAATCAGTAGTCAAAAAAGTCAGATTAGAGATTTTTTAAGGTTGTTTGTGATTCTAATTAATTAAACTAAATAGTAGTACTACATTTCTAGAAAAAAAGGCAGTACACATACTCAGTACATTTAAGCAACCTATTTGTAGTGGATAAAACACAAAATGTATAATTAGGCTGATACCAACTACTCCAAATTCAGACTAACCACCAAATGCGAGTTCAAGATTTTAATACTTTGAACAGCCCCTGCTATGATGATCTAGTCAGTTTCACAATATACTAGAAAGTGTTTTAAAATAATGGGCCAGGTAGAAAATAAAATTAACAACACATCAATAGAGCATTTAAGGACATATTGTTTTTCCACCATCCAATCCCCTCCATCCATTTTTTAATCTGAATCCTATCCCTGCAATAGTGGGAATAAAGGTGAAAAAAACTGTGCCATTCAATAATAATCCGCATTTACACGAGTATTAAAATATCAATTATTAATTTATTTGCATAAAATCTGTATAAAAAGCTTGAATCTTGGTTCACAAGCCTATCACAGGAGCTGTGGACAACAGACATGGATTAAGCCTAAAGGGGTGAAAAAAGTCTCCAAAGATGAAAACACCTACACACAGTTTATTGAGGGATCCCTTATGATGCTTAAACATTGAAATTTGTAAATTTTTGGAATTTGGAAAAAAAAAACAAAAAAAAAAAACTTCAGTATCCAGAGAAAACAGGTGGAAGTGCTCAAACCAACAACGAACAGGCCAGGACTCCAAACCTGTAAGGCAGAAATGCTAGTCACTGTGCATTTGTGTTAACAATAGAATGTTTGGATGAACTGTGCTCACAAGCTGTGAAAAGCATACAAGTAAATATAAATAAAATATCGAAATGCTGAGTCAAAGACTGTTGCAAGAAGGAGGAAGATGAAAACAGCATGTGATGTAAAAGCCTTGTCAGGCCAAACCACTACCCTAATAAGGGAGCTAATCGAAAAGGTGTTATGGCAAATCTGTATGGACTTTGCTGTGTGGACAGGAGAGAGTGCCTTTCTAAACATAAACTGACTACTAAATAGGAAACACACTTTAACACCACAGTACTGAGAAAAAAATATAAATGATATAATAATTGCTGATTGAGAAAGTATTCAGAGCCTTCACATTCTGCACATGTTATTGCGTTGTAAATGTATTACATTTGTTATTTTTGTCCTTCAATCTACACTCAGTCATCCATCATGACAAAGTGAAAACAAATTTTCGAAAGGCTTGCAAATATATTAAAAATCAAAACCTGTAATCTCTCATTCATATTATTATTCAGACCCTTAATTCAGTATTTTGTAGAAACAAAAGCAATTACAGCTTTATGTATTCTTGGGTAAATCCCAACAAGCTTTGTACTCCTGGGTTTGGTCATTTTACTCCATTCTGTCTGGCAGATCCTCTCAAGCTCTGTTAGATTGGATGGGAAAACTCTGTAAACTGCCATCTTCAGGTCTCTCCACAGATGTTCTATGGAGTTTAAGGCTGAGTTTTGCCTGGGCTACTCAAGTGCAATCAGAGACTTTTTCTGCAGCCAGTCCAACATTGTTTTGGCTGTATGCTTTGGGTCATTGATGTGCTAAAAGGTTAAATGTTACCCCAGTGTGAGGCTGTGTGCACTTTGGAGCAAGAGCCCTTCAAGACCCTTTCTGCACTTCTGCCGTATTCATTGTTTCCTCAATTCTGACCAGTTTCCCTGTCCCTATAGCATGATGCTACTACCACCATACTTTGCCAGAGAGATGGTATTAGTCGAGTGATGAGCAGTGCCTGGTCTTCTACCCAAAGAGTTCAATTTTTGGTTGTCCTTTAGACAGGTACTACCATTTCAGCAGAGGACTTCAGAACCTTTATTAGAATGACTGTTGGGTTCTCGGTCATCTCCCTAACCAAGGTCCCTCTTACTTGATTATTTAGTTTGACCAGGCAGACAACAAAAATTCTGCAAGATGAGACATACTGTATGCACACTATCATTCCTTTATAAGGCACATACACACCCATTTAGACCAGGACAGACAGTAGTGTTACTTATTTAAGGTATTTAACTCCCACTCCCCCCACAAAATAAAAATCTACATATTTTACAAGTACAGTACATTGTTGCTTCTGCTTTAACACAGTACACAGAGAACATACTATAGCAAAGTATTTAAATTTGTTTTTGAAAACTAAACGAGCTTCTTAAAAAGCCATGGTCTGCATAGGATACATAAATATTGCCAGCATGAAATATTTTCCCCCCTGACGGAACACAAAATTTGCAATTCACCATTTCAATATTTGCTTGTATACAAATTGGAAATACAGAAGTTCTTAACAGGCTTTTTGATGTTGCTCAGAGTTCAAATTACTTTTTCTCTCTTTATCAGTAAAAGGAAAATAATCAATTACATTTTTTCATCTAAAATAGTATGGAAGTTAGAGTACAGTATATCTCATGATGATTTCAAGGGTCTGTGAGAGGAATTCTGCAAAGTACAAAAAACTTGCATATATATAGTATATATATATATGTATAGCAGATGGAGTAGGGCTCAACTACAAAGGAAAAATAATTTAGTCTTGTCTGTTAGCAGTGAATGGTTCACAAATTGTACAGATCATATCACATGACCCCACTCAACCCCAACGCACAATTTGTTTCTTCAGCTGCAAAGTTACCAACCTACATGCAGTCTACTGAAGCCATTGAAGGCAGATTACTACTCTGCATTAAGAGTTATTGAAAAAGTGAATTGATTACTGCTATTCCAGTTTAAGAAAGAATATGTTAATGAACAGCAAAATAAATACCACAAGAAGTACTCAAAGTAAATTAATTTATTTTTGATTTTCACATTGCCAAAAGTTTATACAGAAAATTGCTTGTCATTTTACTATACTGTTTTTGGTAGTCTTTATGTCTTTTTTGTGTGTAGTTTTATGACCCAGCCATGAATTTGTGAGCTGTGATAAATTTGCATTTATGTGACTCCATTATGTATAATAGTATACATTAAGGAAAATGTATTAAAAGTCTGTAATTTGCAGTTAAATTAATTTTACATATTAGTTTTAGAATTCCATTTGTTTAAAGAATCACATTAGTACAGATAAGTAAAGTCTTCAACAATATATATGTGTGTGTAGTAATTGTCAAGCAATTAAAATAATAACAGGCATTGTGGAGTAATGGCTAAGGCCCTGGACTCTGAAGCACACCCCTGGAATCTCACTTTCCTTCAGTGACTCTAAGAGCAAGTCAGTTATCATGCCTGTACTCCAACTGTGAAAAATAAATTTATGGTATATCATAACCTGGAAAGCACCTTGGAATACTGCTTACATTAGGAAGATACCATCTAAAGTAATGGTTGTCTTGTATATAATGAAGGAGTAGTACATTTGTATGTCAACCGCACATTCAGGGCAATCTAGATGTAGACATTGTATACTGGTCTCCCTCTGATACACACTTAGCAAGGGTATCAGACGGTACTGAAGGGATGTCAGTTCTTTTCTGCATGAAATTAGGACATGAGTTCTTGATATTTTAGTTTATAATTTAAAAATAGAATAAGAATCTGAAAATCTAACAACATCACATTAAAGTTCAATAAATTCTGAAAAGAATGATACAAACATATATACTGTATGTATACTGTATGTTTTAAAATAAGCCCGCGTGACATAAAAAAGTGACATAAAATTGTTGCATGAAATTGTTGCACTTTTAGGAGTAGATTGTATATATTTTATACAAGTAGCATTACCCCGTTGGTCATGTTTTATTTCGTAAGCTGTCTTGGTTGGGGATCCTCAATTCTAAGTCACTTTTCTTTTCTTTCATTATTTAAAACACTCGCACAGATATGTACATTGATTTAGCCAGGGCAAAGGTTTACCAACCAAACTACAACCTGAATTAAAAGGTGCAACGAAGTTGTATATCAGTACATTGCTGATTAAAGGAATAAACCAATGCCTCAGCATCATCCCCATCAAAGTATTTTAAGCTATCAAACAGAGTACAAAACTGAGCTACCACAGCATCATTGATAAATCATGTACAAGTAGGTTGTCTAATACAGACAGGATCAACAGAATAAAGCATATCAAACAAAATACATTTAATGATATCATGATGTCTGTGTTCTAAGTTTGTAAGTGTATTACACGTTATTGTTGTTTTACTGGGGTGCTCTGTGATTGACGGTGAACAGCAAACTTTGTTAAATTGATATTGAAAGAGGTGAGATTTGAGTTCAACAAGAAAGCCTTTGCCATAGATTTTGTGGATTTTCTCCTCGCTTTTTATCCCCTGGGACAAACTACCTGTGTAAATATTTAAGAGCAAGGGTTCACTTATAGTGCGACAATGGATTACTACATTTATGTTTATGATTTGTCTTTTAAATGTCTTTGTACAGAGTTATTGGGTGTTGAGCAATGAATTATTTAATTATCAATATTTTACTAAATCTTATATTCTGGTTCTTTGTTGATGAGCTGCCGTTGAAGAATTTATTGCTAACAGAACATAAAGGAGCCAGCTGAGACTACTCTGAGAGCCAAAGTCAGGAGGAGGTGAACAAAGCATACTGGAAGAGGAGTGGAGGCTAAGAGGAAAAAAAAGAGATAGAGAGAGAAATGGAAGGAGAAAAGAAAGATAGTGCTATGTGCTTTGTACTGTGCTGTTGTGGGGAGAGAGGGAGAAGAGCTTCCCCACTATAAATAAATGTGTGTGTTGCTGAACTTGTGTCCTGATGTCTGTTGTGTTGGGTGTTTGGGGAGCTGTATTGTATTCCAATTGAAAGAGTTGGATTTGAACCCTGGTCCAATGTGCACCTAACATGCGCTGAGTCTCATGTCCTTCTGAGCGTATGCTTAAAGCCTGAAGCTGTTATTTTATTATTCACTATGATAAATGTATTTTAGTTGAATATATATATAAATAAATAAATATAACTTAAGGGGAAATGTTACATTTTAAGGTATAATCATTGTTTTCTGATGTACCCAACTAGATTTTAAATTACACCACTGTTTGACAAACCATGAGAAAACAGGATGAATGTGCAAAATCTCACACTCATTAACACATGTCTTAAAATAAAAAATAATAATACTTTAAGCTAACAGGACTATCAATAAACCTAGTGGACGGAGTTAATTGTGGTTATTTAAAGTATTAACATTTGTCATGTCCCGTTAGCAACTGGAACTAACCAATCATGTTAAAAATTTTCTGATTATGTAATGAATTCCTTTCTAAGTAGTAATCTAATCAATGAATTGTATAAATATAGCTCAGAGAATGCTTATTTCTTTGCAACACTTGCTAATAAGATATTCTGTTGCCTTTTGCAAGATTTAGATAAAGAATAATAATTGATACTTTCTCCTGTCCGAGTTTTATTGCTTGCATTCCAGTGGGTGGTGTCTGTTAAAAATTTTCTTCCACACAAGCCCTTTAGTCAAGCTTTTTTCAGTATTGTTTCATATACTAGTGAAGTCAGCTTCACCTTGTATTCAGTAATACATTCCATAAGTGTATATGCATTTGGTTATAATTAATTAATGGCAACTATTTCTATTGTTTACACAGCTTTTGTTTTTGATCACTTGATAGAAGGTGGATCTACTGTTATTAGGACCTGACCTTGCAAAATTGGTAGTTTTCTGTTACATCGACTTCTATCAAGTTCATTTTCAATTTCTGTTTCCCTTCCTTGTTTGACAAAAAAACAGCTGGCAGAAGATACCAGACATCATGTTCTCTTCAAGTTCAGCCTCTTATTCTCTCAGATGAAATAAAACAGAAGATCAGCCAGTAGGAGCCATCATTTGGCCAGAAGACCTAAAGCAGCATGCTTGCTCTGGCAGTTCCTCACCTTGCCCAGCCGAAGGCGCCAGATTATTCACCTGGAATAGTTCTGGTGACATTTATATATTGATAGATTGATTTCATACTGATAAATACAAAGTTTAGGAGCTCTGACATAGAAGGTCACACATACCTAGGAACTGATATAGGTTCTGATCACAACCTTCTCACAATAATAAAACAATGTAAAAATAGGAGACTAACAAAATGACGTTTTGCTGTTCAGTTAGATTTGAATCTACTAAAGCAAGGGAACCAAACTCAAATATTAAAGAGGTTCATATATGACACTTTAAATTTTGGGTATTCATACACAACATTATTCACCAAGGCAAAGAGGTCTGTGCATGACCTTTGGGGACCACAGCACAGGGTCAGCTAAACCTGATGTGGGCTGGAATATATCAACAAACATTTACTGACACCTTTTCTAGTGGCTACTAGTGCTAGACACACAAGTATGTTTCTGTTCATCACAATCAAATATTCTGCCTCATGATTCTATTCAAAGTTTTTTTTTTTCCTCTTTATCAACTTTTCTTTTCTTGGACATTGTAGTGTGAAAAAATGAAGTCAGCTAAAGTTGAAAGTGGCAATATGGAACACATGATCTATATATATAATTCACTAAGGCAAGACACCCATGGAAAGGTAAGACACCCATGGAAAGCACGCCGGAAGGGGCGTTAATTCACTAAGCTGCCGACAAGTAAGACACCTATGGCGCACACAGGGAGGAGCCACGCCCACCAACTCGGAGGTGGGCATATGAGCGGGCAGTACATATTGAACGAGAATTCAGCAGACTAGCATGACGGAGGGAGCTGAATGGACATCCTTCTCCTCTCCTCCCGTTCACACTCCACACCATGCACCCCCATCCCTCCGTCTGGCAAGAAAAGGCGTGATTGCGGTTCGCCAGTTTTCAGTCATGGACGATTGTGTGTTGGTTCGTTCCATGCATTGTTACAATGTTGCTTTTCTTGCTGATTTATTACATTACTGATTTTTCAAATGTTAATTTTCTCCCTGTGCTTAAAAATCATTAAAAAAACGGCCTGATTATGCGGCGTATGGTACGCCGCGGGTTGGCAAGTATCATTTATAGCTTACAGCAAAGTACATTTGCTTACACTTGAATTAACAAGAAGCATGATCGGAAGTCCATTGACTTCATTAAAAAAATAAGAGTAAATATGCTGTTGATGGATCAAACAGATCACATTTGGAGTTTGGCAGAAATAGATAGTGATTACATTTAACATGAATGGAAATGAAAAAGCATTTTCTATCCACTTACAGCAATTGAGCCAGTGGAAAAGACAAAAGAATAGCTTTGGATGGTGGCAGCAGCCAGGAAAGTTGTGCACCATCAAATCTTTGGCATCATGCTAAAACAAAAGTTCTTTATGGTGATGTGGCATGTCACCTTTTCACTTTTTCTTGTTGGGTCATTACAAGCAGCCAGTTTCCATTCTAACTACTTTTTCATAGCAGCAGGGCACAATTTATACATGTAAACGCAATATACAATCTATATATGAAATACACATTAAAAGAGTTTTTTTTTTTAAAAAAAACATATGTAACACATTTTGAATACTAATGGAGTGAGTCAATTTAAAATGTTCGAAGAGCTAGATCAGGTCCACAGACCTTAAATTTGATGCCCCTGTAACAAAGGCATAAAACATTTAAGCCTACATTTACGAAAGGAGTTCAAAACTGATTTGATATACATAGACAGGAAGAAACAATACAAAGCTCTCAGATTGAAACAATTGAAAAAAACAACAACACTGAAAAAAGGTAACAGTGAAAGCTCAAAGAAAAAAATCAAAGAAAAACATCAGAAATAACAGGATAAATTGCTGATATGATGGAAACCAGAAGAACATGCAAAGAAATAGGCAGAGACAAAAAAAAAACTACATAAAAGGATTAGATATAAGGGCAAAGAAGCAAAAGAACATTGGAATCAAAAGAGCAGAAAATCAAAGACCTTGATAGAGAACAAAAGTCTAAAGAAACAGATAATAAAATAAAACAAATTATACAAAGAAGTACACAGATTGAAGCAGTTGTGCTTGTGACAAATTTTTGGAAAATGATACTAGAGAGCAACAAAATGATCAACAGATGAGTTGAGCCAAAAGCTGAAAGAGTTATACAAGATATGAAAAGTGATATTGCCAGTGGCAATGATGATAACAACAGAGATTTTGAAATCACTAGGTGATAATGGCCTTAAGATAACAGAGATAAATAAATAAATAATTTAATTCACAATTTAAGGAATAAATCAGTTTTTACCAAATTATTTAATAAAACTATGACAACAAACATTTTAAATCTGATCAGTCATTTTCTGAAGATTATTCTGAAGATTGCCCTTATGAGAAACAACCATAAAATGGAAAAATAGATGAATGAAAATCAAACAAGCTTTATTAACACTAGAATTACCAGAGCCTACAAAAAAAACCTGTAATTCCATCCCACCTTAAATCGCTTCTTAAATCCCTTCACACCTCTCCGCCAGTGTCCTTTGTCCTCTAAATGTGCTGATAAAGAGAAGCTAGGAGCAGCCGGCTATTCCATCCCCCCACCAATTTAGAACGTGCACGAACTTCTCTCAGCTCATGCCTTGATTGAGTCTCTGGAAGTGAAGTGGAGTTTTAGAGTGGAAATAATAGATCGTTATTTGGAACACACGCATTTCATGTCTGTTCCGTTTCTACAGTAATCTGTGTACACACATTGTTAAAACAGAAATGTTTTTTATATTCTAGTAGTAGATGACAAAATGTAGACATAAACTATATAATGTATGAAGCCTGAAGTCCAAATATCAAAGAAACATTTTCACAACTGGTACAAATATAACACAATAATTGCGCTTTTATTCAAAAATATAACTGCAGAAACAAAAAGCCGCTTTAACATGCGACATTCACACCTGACAGCCATTTATTGTAACTGCCTTCATGGTGCAATAGAATCAGTTCCCGCCTGGGAATCAAAAGGTCGTGAGTTTGATCCTGCATCACTACATTTTGAGAAGTAAACTGCTCTTAGTCTTACTATTTTAGAATAAAAGCATACATTTATTTTCAGTCTGTAACAGCCAGTGTAATTTATGATACTTGTAAAGGTTAGCTTTGTTTTTTTTTTTTAATTCACTTTTTATTCTCTCAGTCTCGCTCAGAATCAATCCATACAACCCCATCTGACACGGCTGTTTTCACATAAAGACGCGCTATAGCTCTGCAGTGTACCACGATGCATACTAACGCCCCACCCCAAAGAGTTCTGACACACAAACGCTGGCGAAGCTGCCTTCTTCGTATCTCACCGTCACTTGATTTTCTTTTTATTCATTTTATTGAGTGTTCCTGCCAGTCCCCGCATGTTGTTGTACGCTGTTTCTTTTGTACTCCAGGACATGCAGAGGAGAGAATGGTAAAGAGCAGTAACTTCGGTGCTATATGCAATCATCAGACACTCCCCATCTGCCCGTTTCGCTCAAACACAGGAACATATGTTGGTGTAAAAGTATAACAAAAGTGCACTTTTTCCATCGCCTTTTCCTGTAAGAAGCAATGTACACACTTCTCTCTATGCTGTGGTTTCTATTACACACCTGAAAAAAAGAGACGATATATGTGAAAATATCATTGCACTAATGCAATATTATTTGAAAACGAACAGCGTCAAATCGGGTGTGAATTTATGCTGGAACTGGAAATTCTCTGATGTGGGACCTTCCCCCAGGGAAGAAAGTACAGTGTCAGGTGCTCATTCAGTGTAATAGGAACCATAGCACAGAGAGTTGTGTGCACTGCAATAAGCACACGTGTCATAAATGTAGGAAGGACGGTCCTTGAATGTGTGGGAACTGTTAATATTTGAATGTGATGATTTTATATAGCACGGAATGAAAATCAGCACTCCCTAGTATTGCACCATGCAAGCTGTCGTATCAATCGCCTACTGTAACTTGCTTTCTTTTTTCTTCGGTTACACAGGTAGTGTTGAATAAAAGTGCACTAGTTTTGTTTGCGAAATGAAGTGTCTGCGTGCACTTTTCGTGGCATTACACGTGTATTTTTTGAGCATGCCCGTTTGAGCATGCTCAAACACAGAAACATATGTTGGTGTTAAAGTATAACAAAACAACGGACAGATGGAGGGTGTCTGATGATTGCATATAGCGCCGAAGTTACTGCTCTTTATCATTCTCTCCTGTGCATGTCTCGGAGTACAAAAGAAACAGCATACAGCAACATTCGGGGGACTGGCAAGAACACTCGATAAAACTGAATAAAAAGAAAATCAAGTGACGGTGAGATACGAAGAAGGCAGCTTTGCCAGCGTTTGTGTGTCAGAACCCTTTGGGGGGGGGAGGGGCGTTAGTATGCATCGTGGTACACTGCAGAGCTATAGCACGTCTTTATGTGAAAACAGTCGTGTCAGATGGGGTTATTATGGATTGATTCTGAACGCGACTGAGAGAATAAAAAGTGAATTAAAAAAAAAAACAAAGCTAACCTTTACAAGGATCATAAATTGCACCGGCTGTTACAGACTGAAATCAAATGTATGCTTTTATTCTAAAATAGTAAGACTAAGAGCAGTTTACTTCTCAAAACGGAGTGATGCAGGATCGAACTCGCGACCTTTTGATTCCCAGGCAGGAACTGATTCTATTGCACCACGGAGGAAGTTACAATAAACGGCTGTCAGGTGTGAATGTCGCGTGTTAAGGCGGCTTTTTGTTTCTGCAGTTATATTTTTGAATAAAAGCGCAATTATTGTGTTATATTTGTACCTGTTGTGAAAATGTTTCTTTGATATTTGGACTTCAGGCTTCATACGTTATATAGTTTATGTCTACATTTTGTCATCTACTACTAGAATATAAAAAACGTTTCTGTTATAACAATGTGTGTACACAGATTACTGTAGAAACGGAACAGACATGAAATGCGTGTGTTCTAAATAACGATCTATTATTTCCACTCGAAAACTCCACTTCACTTCCAGATACTCAATGAAGGCATGAGCTGAGAGAAGTTCGTGCACGTTCTAAATTGGTGGGGGGATGGAATAGCCGGCTGCTTCTAGCTTCTCTTTATCAACACATTTAGAGGACAAAGGACACTGGTGGAGAGGTGTGAAGGGATTTAAGAAGCGATTTAAGGTGGGACGGAATTACGAGTTTTTTCGTAGGCTCTGGTAATTCTAGTGTTAAGGCAAGAAGCACTAGAAAATAAATCTTCAGCTTAAGGACAGTCCCAGAATGTACATGGTTGCTCTCTGCACAATTTCTAGAATAGCTGTCTTTTTTGTAGCATGGTGACCAGAAGTGCACACATTATTTCAGTTGTAGTCTAACACATATATTCTAATATGGATACTTTTATATGCAACAGTTCATATAAATTTAATCTAACATTTGAGTTATATCCTATGGAAGCATATTAGGGCCACGGAGAAGAAAAAATACATACGGACACGATGAAGAAAAAAAAGTATAAGACATGTCGACTTTATACTCACTGTTTATGTCAAGAATAAAGTCAACATTTCCACTTTATTCTCAATATTTTCACTTTATTCTCGCCATTTATGTCGAGATTAAAGTCAACATATTGACTTTATTCTCATAGTTTATTTTGTCATTAAAGTGGAACATCGTAAACATCATCTTAAAATCACTGGTTAATTTACTAGATTTTCTCAAATCCCATCATAACTAATGTAGCACATTAAATGCTTTGTATAAAGTGTTCCCTGAGCCATGTTAATTGCTATGTGCTTCTTAAATTGATTTCCTGTTGCACTGAGAGGAGGCCCAGGCAGCGATCGCCACACGGAATATATTAATTTCATGATATTCCTGCAATCGGAACATTTAGAATGCTAAGATAAATATTTGATATCATTTTCATGATGAAATGCATTAAAGCATGTATTAAACATGTGGGGGCACAGTGCCGTGGAGGCTACACTGCTGCCTCAAGCAAGGGTGTCCCGGGGGTTCCCTGCCGTGAGTTTGCATGTTTTTCTGATGGGTTTACTCAGAGTGCTTCAGTTTCCATTCAAAGTCATGTAGGCTGTGTGGTTTTCTTAAGCTATATTGATTCTGCTACTGTATGTGTGTGCTCGTATTCACTCTGTGATGTGCTGGCGCCCCGTTCAGGATTTGTTCCTGCCTTGCGTGCAGTGCTTACTGGGATGGGCACAACCCTGAATGGACCACATAATTAAACATGTATAATCAAGATTTTTGAAAGTTCCGAACACTCTATGTTCTAAGTTTATAGCTAGCTTTACTTTCACAAAGACATTTATCGTGTGGTGATTGGTTATGTGGAGAAAGAAAAAGGAAGGATAGGAACTGAGGGTTTGGTATGTCAGAGAGAGACAGCACACATGCTATAAACAAAGCCCGCTCAGAAGAACATCCATTGAATTCTGTGTTTGTGTCTCCAACCACCAGATTGCGAACCCAACATTTACACAATATTTCAGTTAAACCAGTGCAATACCCATTCATACATATAGCTTTTTGGAGCCTCATCACACCTGCCATGAAGTTCTCTACACTGAATGTACACCTGGGGACCCCTTACTGCGAGGGAGCAGCACTACCGCCACACCACCATGCCCCCTTGCTCATGTTTAATGCATTTCATCATGAAAATGATATCAGGTATTTATCTTGGCATTCTAAATGTTCAGAGAGCAGGAATATCATAAAGTTAATGTATTCTGTGTGGCGTTAGCTGCCTGCGCATTCTCTCAGTGCAAGAGGAAGTCAGTTTAAGAAGCACGTAGTGATTAACAACTGGGTTGGGGAACACTTAATATGAAGCATTTAATGTGCTACATTAGTTATGACAGGGTTTGAGAAAATCTAGTTAATTGAAAATTGATTTTAAAATAAAGTTTACGAAATGAAAAAGTTAAACTAGACAGAGAAAAAAACAAGAGTTTAAAGTGGAAATGTTGCCCTTAATCTCAACATAAACAGCAAGAATAAAGTGGAAATGTCAACAATAAAGTTCAAATGTCGACTTTAATCTTGACATATACTTTTTTTTCTTCACTGTGTCCATATTTTTTTCTTCACCATGGCCCTAATAAGCTTCTGTAGTATCCAGCTGCAGACATAAAAGTTTGTTTTCTCATACACTTTTGGGCACCTTGGACACTGTGTTCAACATAGATTAATACTCCCTCCTTTCTTGACATGCCATTCTTACGGTTGTCTAGTCGCACCCACTTTAAATGCCTCCCAGCCAATTTCAGGCCAATTTAGCCCCACCTCTCTTGCACATGGACTTGAGTCATTTTTCAGACTGTATACTCAATATTTCCAAAAGGAAGTCTCTAAGATATGGACCTCAGTGCTTACTGAAATTATCCCCAAAATTTTTTTTAAATCAAATTTAAGAAAGACTGTGTATTTTATTGTCTTTTTTTATATATTTTAGATATTAATGTTAAATTTGACCATTCATATTTGAATATGCTCAAGTGTATTTGCAGCATGAACTGAATATATTTTCTAAGTAAATAAATACAATTTCCTGGTTCTTTCTATTGTAATTAATAAATTACATAATAATGTATTGATTTCACTGATAGAATAATACAATGATTAATACATTTTTGTACTGTAATTTCTATAATGTGATAATAAAAAGGTACATATAGTTGCATAACTTTGATTATATGCATTTTAAGAAAATATGTCTGATTTTTGACATGTATTATAATTTAAAGTCTGTATGTTATAGAAGATGTTAGTGTCTAACTTCGTTTTAATGATAAATTAGACTTTCAAGGTTATGCATTAATAGTATGTAGTTTTTATTTACAATACAGTATAATATTTCTGGCAATTTCAAAAGTGTGGTTTCATTTTTTATTTTATAATTATTACTTTTGCAGTATTCATAATAATTGAATATCCTGACTAAAAACACTTGTTTTGCTATTCAATAAGTTTTGCATTAAGATAAACAACTGTCAAAAGCTTTCAAATGTAGCTATTGTCACAGAGCTTTTAGTTGGTTGTGTGTGCTCACAAGCCTAAATAAGAATGGAATAATGATGGTGAACAAAATAGAAAAAAAAGAGATATCTTAACTGTTTACAATGTGTCAAGAGCTTCCCACATTGCTGGTTTTAGTATGACTTATTTTCCTTAGCATGGCTATCTTGATTTCAGATATTGTGCCATTATTGTTATGTTTCAAAAAAGGTTACATCCATGACTTTTTTTTTTTTTTTAATTACTTTTTTCTTTTGTTTTTTAATTATTTTGTAGATTTTGATGTTACTTCTGTTTGGCTTGTTTATAACTTATATGTAGTTTAAAAAGACTATTTGGTCATGGTTAGTACCTTTTTAAAAAAAAAATCATATAATTGTTATTATTATAATCATTATTATTATTACTGTTATTTTATCATTTTATAGGAAAATAAGTTTATGGAGGATTTGCATATTGAATCTCATTGTACCATACAAAAAAAAATTGATTCAATTCAATGGAAGAGAGTACATATTTACAGATGATGACGACTGGCTTCTAAGTTGATTTAGCTTTCCAAGCACCGTCTTCTTGGAGCTTTTGATATAATTTTTAAGATGAAATGCATTAAAATATGTATATTACATTATACAGATACATTTTTAACTTCATTTAAATAATGTATATTGTAAATAATTAAACGTGTGGCCATGGTGGCACACCGGTAGCAATGAGCTGGTGCCCTGTCCAGGATTAGTCCTGCCTCATGCTGTACGCTTGCGGGGACTGGATCGATAGATGGATGGAATAATTAAACATGTACCATGAAGGTATTTCAATGTTCCTTAAATGTTTTGAATAATCAGTGTTCTAAGCTTACTGATTGTTTGACATTTATTAAACAGCTGATTGTGAGTTGATAGGTTATGTGGAGAAAGAAAAGGAAGGATAGGAATTGGGGGTTGTTACATTGGAAAGAGACAGTATTGCTGATTAAATTATTTCATCAAGGGTCATGTATGTTGCAGCAAGCATCTTGCAGTAGGCAGGAACAATCTCTGGATGGGGCGCCAGCTCATTGCTACCACTGCGCCTCTGTGCCTCCATGTTTAATACATGCTTTAATTCATTTCATCATGAAAATTATATCAAGTATAAATCTTAATATTTTAATTGTTCAGAGAGCTGTAATATCATGAATGTAATATATTCAGTGTCCTGCCTGTGTAAGAGAAAAGCCATTTAAGAAGCATGTAGTGATTCACACACATTGACCACATAGAAGAACATATACAAAACACAGCATTTAACATGCTGCTTTAGTTATGACGGGATCTGAGAAACTCTAGTAAATTTAGCATTGATTTTAAGGTTAAGTTTACAACGTACTACTTTAATGACAAAATATACTACAAGATTAAAGTGGAAACTTTGTGATTAATGTCAACATTTCATCCTTTTTTTATATTTTTTTTCTTTTTTCTATACGCTAAATTGCTTCCATTTGACACTCAGACAGTGGGCTACAACTCGCCTTTTCACGGCAACTGTAATATCTGACCACTTCTTTTTTATTTCGGCTTGTGTGCAACTTTCTGAACTTGAACTTTTGAGTGTCTCCACAACTTTGTATCACTCGAACAACTCCCTTTTGTTGTTTATACCACTGCTAAAGCCAACAAATACCATATTTTTCCTTGCCTCCACTTCGCATTTGCTGAAGTTCTGTTTTTTCCTATGCTTTTGCCATTGTCTTTTAGTCAAACATTTAACGGGGGAAGGTGAAATTTATATGGATTTGCATATCAAAATATGCAAAATTCTGGGAGGAGTCGGGGTGGGTTGGCAGGTGTGTGTACGTGCGTTACTTTTCACACTGACCAAGATTTATGGAGCTAAAGTGCGTGGAAGTTGGTTTACGCATAGTTTTGTGCATATTAATTTTTTTGTGCGTACACAGATTTCCACTTTTGTCCATATGCCATTTTTTAGTATGAATTCTACGTACAGTGTTATGCATGAGGCCCCTGGTGTGAGAGAGTTTGTGTGTGTATGTGTATGTGTATATGCTATTATTGAATTATGCTAAGTACTGTTTACTGTTGGTGCTGGCCCTGGGTCCTTAAAAACCCAGTGTTTGTATGTTTGGAAAAGAATAAATGATTTGTTTAAATATTGTTTAATAAGTAATTCAAAAGAAGTCACCTCATTTGATTCAACACTGACAGCAAATATATACAGTATATATATATATATAGTATATATATATATATATATATATATATATATATATATATATATATATATATATATATACACACAGTAATCCTCTCGATCGCGGGTTATGCTCCAGAACCCCCGCGATAGATGAAAATCCGCAAAGTAGAAACCATATGTTTGTATGGTTATTTTTATATATTTTAAGCCCTTATAAACTCTCCCACACTGTTAACATTATTAGAGCCCTCTAGACATGAAATAACACCCTTTAGTCAAAGGTTTAAACTGTGATCCATGATAAGACAGAGATGACAGTTCTTTCTCACAATTAAAAGAATACAAACATATCTTCTCTTCAAAGGAGCGCCGTCAGGAGCAGAGAATGTCAGAGAGAGAGAGCGAGAGAAAAGCAAACAATCAAAAAATCAATACGTGCTTTTAAGTATGCCGAAGCACCATGATAAAGCAGCATTTTGTAAAGGAGCATCCATATCCTCTAGGCAAACAGCCTCTGTGCAAACAGCCCCTCTGCTCACACTTTTCTGTCAGGTGCAGAGAATGTCAGAGATGGTGAGAGAGAGAGAAAAGCAAACAATGAAGCACCGCATTGGAAGCATATCTTATATCATTGAGGAGTTTTAGTTAATATGTAATACATGCTCTGATTGGGTAGCTTCTAAGCCATCCGCCAATAGCGTCCCTTGTATGAAATCAACTGGGCAAACAAAGTGAGGAAGCATGTACTTTAAATTAAAAGACACATTGTCCGCAGAAATCTGCAAACCAGCGAAAAATCCGTGATATATATTTAGATATGCTTACATTTAAAATCCGTGATAGAGTGAAGCCGCAAAAGTCAAAGCGCATATAGCGAGGATTACTGTATATATATATATATATATATATATATATATATATATATATATATATATATATATATAGCATATTGAATTACAAAACAATCTTTTTATTTGTTACATGATAGAAAAGTTACAGTTTTGTGGCCCTTCACTCATAAACATACAAGTCTAGCTAAAGCCACAATGCCAGTCTTGCTACTTTTGGCACCCATGTTACAATATTGGATCCAAACAGTGGATTTTCAAAGATCATTAAGTATCTACTGAACCATTCATAATGTGCTGATAAAAAAAACACTGATGCTCATCCATTATATATCTTAAGTTTCTATTGTTTCCTTGGGTTAATGTAAGTTTGTTTCAGAAGTACTGAATACATGAGTGAATGAATGAATCAATTAATCAATCAATCAGTCAACTGAGTATAAAAGTGATCACTTTGTTGGTAGCATCACACAGTATTGCACAAGTGTGTTGGGTCTATGTTTTGTTTATTTGCTTAGTTTACACAGGCACAGTGAAATATTCTGTAGCAATTTGGTTTTTAAACATACTTGATAAATGTACAAAAATGTTTGTCAAATGCCTTTAAAACATTGTATTTACCAATTAACCACTTGCTTAGAAATTAGCATTTACACTATGCCAGAATAGACTAGAAAAATTACACACTTGATGTGGTTAGAATAAACAGTGTAAGGCCTTAATATTTAAAATCAAAATCAAATTAATCAGGTTTAAGAATGTCATGTTATGGTACTTTTCTTTGTTTAACACTTTAGCTTAGGTACTGCAAAAATGCATTTATTTAACATTTATGTAACAAGACCTTAACAAAAGGCTTGTTTGGGTTTTTATAACAGTTACAAAGCATTAGTAAAGTCTTTATTCACCTCTGCAAGGTGACCTACTAATAAATTTCACTTTGGAGTCATCTGAGGTGGCTTAACTGAGACACATTTCTCTTGATATTACAATATTTGGTATAGGACTTGTGAATTCTTCACATTATTAAGCAATTTTTTCATCATGCCAATGTGCAACACAGCACAGAGAAGAATAACCTATCTACTGATGTTTTGTTAGCGTTATGAAGACTGAAAGATGCATTTGATAAGTCTTCTTAAATAAGAGTAAATGAGTAATAGATGCATTTTTAGCAGTACCTAAACTAAAGCGTTACCAATGTTTTATTAACTAATGTAACAAAACATAATCTTTGGGTGGAAATTTTAAAAATGTAATAAGATGAAAATGGTGGCTTAACTAAACTGTAAATTAAAATCAATAGTGATAATATTGTATCAATCTTACAGTTCAATTTCAAAATTAAAATACATATAAGAAACGTCTTACAAGGGATAGGAACATAGTAATTCAGCATTTTTTTTTTCTACAAACACAAACTGAGTTTTGTAGGTTTCCCAGAAAAGCCACAAACTGAGTTTTGCAGGTTTACCAGTGAAGCCATTAATGCCACAATGTCTCAGTCAGGAGGCTCTCTGAGTTAGAAAGCTAAATTTTGACAAAATCATTCTATTCACTCAGGCACAGTTTATGAAATCCTATTCAACTACACCATCCAAGCAATGTCAATGTGGAACATTGAAATGGTGCCAATTTCTACTTCACTGAAACATAACTTGGTCCTGTTCCTGTAGTTCTCTTCACAAAGAAATATTTTCTAACATTTCTCCATTGTCACATGATATGTATTCTAAACATAAGACATGTTTAAATTCCTTTTCTCCTTGCAGTCTGAGCTATAGGCGATATACACACTAGAAAAAGCTAATTTTTAACAATCTAACTACATTATGTTGATTTATATATATAAAAAATCATTTTCATTTTTGTTGCTAAACTTTTTTTTAAAGAGAAACTGTCAGGTAGTAAATGAAAAAAATTTAAGGTATAAAAAGTTTCTTATATGACTAATTTTTTTGCATGAAAGATAAATCACTCTTTTAATATTGTATTTGCATCACACATAGCAATAAGGTAGGAAAGATATAAATAATACTTTTATAGAAGTTTTCTATTATTCTTTTTGGTAATTTTCACTGCTTTTATTAATAAACCTTAGCAAAGCTCTGCAGCAGATGAACTGTTTAAACTTTAAATTATGAAATGGAAAAAGAGTTCTAACTAATGAAAAGATATTTATAAAGAGAATAAAATGCATTATATAGTTTGACTTATTAAAAGTTACTGTAATGTGTTACACAGATTTTCATTGGGCTTGTGAGTTGCAATGACCTATCTCATAGCAAAAAGGAATTGTATTACAAAAATATTTTAAAATTCCAGGCATATTCTTATGACAACAGCAATCCAAT
Source organism: Polypterus senegalus (assembly GCF_016835505.1). Classification (NCBI taxonomy): domain Eukaryota; kingdom Metazoa; phylum Chordata; class Cladistia; order Polypteriformes; family Polypteridae; genus Polypterus; species Polypterus senegalus. The sequence goes on from NC_053155.1 coordinate 169,448,912, forward strand.
ACATTATCAAATCTAAATTTAGTTTATTTTTCCTTAATACATTGACTTGGCAAGGCTATTTTCCTTACAACATTTATGGTGTAAAACAGATTTTCTGTATAAATCAAAGGTTCTATACAGAGAGAGCCACGCTTAACATGAATTCCAAAGTCAAAAACAAAACATTGGGATTAAAACTACAGTATTCTTTAAAATTTCAGTATCCAGTGATGTTCTAGGGATCTCAAAAGTCAATTTCCTTTTCCTAATTTAATGCTAGATTATTGTAGATCGGGGGGTATTTTTCGTACGTGGATTACTCATTTAGCTGGATGTAATTGTTGACGATTTGGCATGATCCTGGATCTGTCGGTTTTTCAAAGCACTTGCTGCATGTGTTGTTATAGCAGCACATCCAAATCCTCAAACCTGCTCGTAGCAGGTTTGCTCTATGTTGACAAGGATTAGTTTACACACTTAATTAGTGTCTGTGCGTGGAATTCATTCAGTCATGGCTTCGCCATTCATAAATGAGCAACCAATTGATATCGGTGCGCAAATTATAAGAAGAGAATTTCATATAGAGAGGGTTTTGTGCAATCAGCAAGATCCTTTATTGCTCCTGGAGGAAATTCTTTTCGAAAGATACCGCTTTAGCTGAGGGGGAATATTGTACCTCAAAGATTTATTAGCACCTTATATTCTAAGTCAAACTAGGCGAAGTCGGACTCTCACAACCACACAGACAGTATGCATTGCTTTGAGGTTTTTTGAAAGTGCGATGCGAAAAAATCTTTCTAAAAGTGCAGTTTGCCAGGCAATTCGTAAAGTCTGTTTCGCTCTGAAATATTTCCTTCGGATTTTCATAGTGTTTACTGGACACTTGCGTGTGCAGACAATAAAAGAGGCGTTTCATACCATTGCAGGTACAAAGGCAAAAACACCCACAGTTCCATAAAGAATCTCACAATCAGTCTAACATTCTCATTACCCAGGATTTCCAAATGTGATTGGGGCACTGGATTGTACGCAGATCCAAATAAAGGCCCCATCAGGTCTAAATGAGCCAGATTACATAAACAGAAAAGGCTTCCACAGTATTAACATGCTGGTAATGTAACTTTTTATAAGAGTTGAAAATAGCCAATAGGCATGTTGACATACAGTAAAATTGTTTGACCTACATGCTATAAATTCTCAGATGATCTGTGATGCATCCTACCTTGTATTAAATGTGGAGGCTAAATGGCCAGGGTCTGTTCATGACTCAAGAATTTAAGGAGTCACACCTGTATTGGACATTTGAACAAGGAAATAATCTAATTATAAATCATGGTGATGTGTGTATTGTATTCACAATTTTTACATATTCCACAGGTCATCATGATGGAATCCTGCTTGGGGGCAGGGGATATGCCTGTAGGCATTTTCTAATGACCCCATTTCCTAATCCCAACCCTGCACCACAAACTCGATATAATGCAGCCCCTTTTAGGACAAGGGCACGAATTGAAATGACCTTTGGCCACCTGAAGGAGAGATTTTAATGTCTAAAAAGGCTGAGGGTTGCACCTGACAGAGCATGTGACATAATTGTTGCATTTTCTGTCTTACACAACATAGCAACCATCAGAAAAGAGAGTCTCAGGGGTTTTGGTGCAGCCTGATGATGACCTTGACCCAGTGCACTTTGAGCAAACCAGTGGCAGAGCTGCCAGAGACAGAATTGTGGCCCAATATTTTCAGTGAAAAAAGGCAACAGTGGTTTCACACAAAAAGTTATTTATTGTATATTATGGCACTTGAGCCTATAAGGAGGAGAACATAATTAAGGATACACTCAAGCATACACATATGGGAAAGAGATAAGAGCATTTTGTTACCAATTGTTTTTCTAGTATTTGTATCAGCAACTTTACTTTGGTTGTCCTCAGTTTATGAAGTTCCATGTCCTGCTGTATTTTTCTCATTTTTAGTTTTCTGTATGTGATTTTCTATTGAAGATATCTCTTATATAGAGTCCTTATATTTTTCTGCAAATAAATACGCAATTACAAATGCCTTTTTTCCTCTATATTGTATACACAGTATATCATTTTGAATCATTTTGTATAAAATACAACTAATGGCTCAACCAATCTCACCATCTCCTTTTTTGATGTGGACTTTTCCAAAAGGGACATGTGTGCTGGCTACAGGCTCCTGCAAAACAGTTACGGTATATCACGATTAGCACATGGGACTGATCAGAGTGGAGTTTGTTCAAACATTTGGAAAATTTACCTCTCCTCCTGATGAATAATCAGACACAGTGTCTTCAAATATTTCACCTTCGTCAATATCTTGTTGGTCAAACACAGGTTCTAGGGATAGGACATTCTCTGCAACTGGCCCAACAAAAAAGGGCTATATGGAACATACCTATGGCACACATTGAAGACAAATATATGCAATGACCATCCTTTACCTGAAATGAAGTGACCACTGCATCCTGCCACTGGTTCTGAGGAGCTTCCCCCTGGAATTCCCTCAGAAACAGGGCGATGGGCATTTTGCTGGAGAGCCAACTCTTCTGCACGGGTTAGGTCTGGGCTTCCACCTGTTTTTTGCTTGTCTGCCTTCTTATTATCTTTAAAAATTAATGTTTTTTATATTATATATGATTCTTTATGTCAACAATTGTTTAAATAGTTATCTATAATAATAAAAGGCAAAGCCCTCACTCACTCACTGACTCACTTACTCATCACTAATTCTCCAACTTCCGGTGTAGGTAGAAGGCTGAAATTTGGCAGGCTCATCCCTTACAGCTTACTTACAAAAGTTAAGCAGGTTTCATTTTGAAATTCTACACGTAACAGTCATAACAGTCGATAACGGACGACAACGTCCACCATGTTGAACTTTCTTATTTATGGCCCCATCTTCACGAAATTTGGTAGGTGGCTTCTCTGCGCTAACCAAAACTGATGTGCGTACTTATTTCAGTGGTATGACGCCACTGTCGGCCGCCATATTGAATTTTCCAACGTCACTTAATTCTCCAACTTCCCGTATAGGTAGAAGGCTGAAATTTTAAAGGCTCATTCCTTACAGCTTACTTACAAAAGTTAAGCAGGTTTCATTTCAAAATTCTATGTGTAACAGTCATAACGGTTGACAACATCCGCCATGTTGAACTTTCTTATTTATGGCCCCATCTTCCCGAAATTTGGTAGGCGGCTTCCCTGCGCTAACCGAAACCAATGTACGTACTTATTTCGGTGGTATGATGCCACTGTCGGCCGCCATATTGAACTTTAACGGTCTTTGTTACTTATGGGCCCATCTTCAAGATATTTGGTACGCGGGTTCCCAACGCTAACTGAATATTACTTACGTACATATATATGTCCATAGCCTGCAGCTCGGTCACCGTGTGAGGCGGCATTGGGTCCCCCATCCCAAAGCCTCCCACGTTGTTGGCTGCCTGCCTATATAAGGCCGTCCGTCTCTCCGGTCTGCCTTTTCCATTCTCTGTGTTACATATTGCACGCCCATATCAGGCTCACTCTTGATATCCAGAGGAACATTGTGTCTTATGCATTGAATGACTGGGACAGGTTCAAGGTGTGGACTGATGACGGTACAGGAGATCATTATACTACACAGGCGCACTATAAGAGTGAAATGCTTAAGCCCTTCACCTATGCATCTGCATGTGAGTTGATGGCTGCCGCTGAATTGTTCGGTTGTCGCTTTCAAGTGTACCGAAATGGCCAAATATTTTACACCTTTCGACAACCGCCAATGCCTCTTAAACATCTTAGATTCACAGGTGATGATTTCAGTAGTGAACACTTTGATGTTTATGAATGTTTAAACTCTCAAAAGCTGGATGTGAAGTTATCGATGAAACCGGTTGTGTGCTTACAATGCTTGACAGATGCCGAATGTCTCTTCAACACAAGTCCTACAAATACTGTCATAATTGAAACAAACCATGAAACTCAAACCAATTATGACAGCAGCAATCCAAGCTGTGAGATTTGAAACAAGATTACTGTTCACATGGCCAACTGTACGTTGCATGCTCAAGAGTAAGCTCAGCGAACAGCTTGGTCATATTACAACCGGAGGGAAGAACTGACAATGTGGTATACCAAGAGATCCTTAAAAAAATAATTATTGGTATATTTTCCCCAGTTTAAAAAGGTTTAATTTTCTTCTTAATAAAAATTTTAAGGCAGTACTTCGCCGCTGCGAAGCGTGGGTATTTTGCTAGTATACCAATATTTACCAGTTTGAAGTATTTTCTTGTACTTCACTTTAACCTGTTCTCATGTTCTTTATTAAAAACAAGAAAACAGCTGTTAAAGACTAAAATAGGCAATAAGGGCTCAAAATCTTAACGACCAAGACAACTAAAATAAAGCAGAAGTGTTACTAGAGCAATAAGTGCTTTTTATTAAGCAACTGGGTTAAAACAAAAACCTGCAGCCACTGCAGCCCTCCAGGAATGACTTTGCCCACCCCTGTTGTGGATGATGGTTCTAAACACTACATTTAGTTTACTATCTTTATTTTAAAAACCTAAACTTTTTTTTGTTCCATCCTTGTCAATATTTTGTTTTTCTAAATGTAAAATTCTGCTGCAAGTGAACAGGATCTTGCTTTGCACTTACAAACCAAACATGCTTATAAAGAAACAATTTGCTTGCTTTTGGCATCGCTGAAGAGCAACAGCACTCACATGTATTTGTGCATATGACATAGGAACAGGGCTACCCACAATTAACAGGGCATTGTTTTTACTGAAGCAGCATTTTGAACTTTCACAGGTGCCAAAGTTCCTGTGAAACTTACCAATATAAGACATGATGGCACTGTTTTAAAAGTTATCCTGCTCTTTTTAAATCCATTTTTCATCCTTGCTGTTATGATTTTTGGTTCCCGTTTTCCCATTGGTGTTTTGATCACTGAATTTCCTATTAAGGGCTTTTACAACATTTTTTTATTTTTCTTTTTGTGTTTTTCCTCTTGTTATCTCCTACAACTTCCTTTACATGGTGCAGTGCAGCCAAATATACCTTCCATCTTGAACTTTATTCCTGTTACAGTTTGTTCCAAAATAGTACAGAACATCAGCAAACAGTAAAATGAAATGCTGAAGCATAATCATAAACCAAACTAAAATCACAAAACAAAAGGCTAAAGATATAGTGAAGTTTGCTCAGCCCTATTTCCTCTTTTAGCACTTAACTGAACTTTTCATAGCCTTTAGCTGAATATAGTATAGGTATTGCCACGGAATTACAGCAAACAAAAAGTTGAAGAATGCAGAATGCCGAACAAAAATCGACGACTGTATATCTCAAATATATAAATGTACTATTCATATACAATAGTCTTTGGAATATGGGCTATAATGAGGCTAGAACTAATGAATACTGTATGTGTTGGTGACTATTATAGTGGAAGGAATTTCAAATTGCATAGAATTTATAGGGCAGTTGACAGGTAAATAGGTTCACTGCACAAGCACCTGACTACTCTTGCAGAGCTTGACTCTAGTGCCACACATCTAGGTGCACTTCATTATGCTGCTTTGAAGTTTGTGACCACTGTAGTAACTATGATGTTTCATAGTGTTACACTTCATAAAAGTAGACTTTTTTAAGCTTTCATATTCCTTTTGGAATGCTTTCATTATTCTGTGCTCTATTTTGTACCATATATAATAATGTATGTCTAGCTCTTAACAAGAAGTATGGGATATCACATGTCACCTCTGCTGAGCACCAGATATTAAACTGGTGTCCTTCAGAATAGTTATAGGTCAAAAAGAGTAGCAAGTGTGGTTGCGTGATACTTCAGAACTGTACCAGTGCAACGATAATAATTCATTGCTCTTACAATTGAACAGTGTGGAAAAGAAGGGGTTTCTTTTATGCTATCAAATGTCTTGATACAGTATCTTTTACTTGTGCATAACTTGCATTTCTAATATATAGCATAGCTTAAGTAGTGTAGTAAGGCGAGATATCTTCCATTTTCATGTATTGTACTGGTTAGCAAGGTCAAATAAGAATAAAATTAAAAAGAAGACAGCCAGAAAAAAGCGCTTTTTTTAAAAGTAGAAATTGATTTCTGATTATTTGTGCACATGGGGACAGCTTCATTAAAATGAGATAATCCATAACTTACAAAACAGCAATTAGTTGTTCACGTATCTAAAATTATAATATGACTGAAATGTCTGTGGTCCATAATATTTTTCTTTTTTTTTAAATTTTTAATTCATTTTATTGTAATCATTCAAATCAATCAATTTTTACAAAAAGTAGGATTGAGAACAAGTCGACCTGCACCCCTGAGAGAGAGAGCATGGCCAATGGGATAAAACTTAAGGCTTGTAAACATACCTAAATTAATGAGTTTGATAAGCCAATAGAGATGAATGGAAAAGAAAAAGAAAAGCTGAAATAATTGCTTCCTTGGTGCTTTAAGAGCTTACTCTAAAATATTACTGATTAGATCCTGCCATGTTTTGAAAAAAAATCTGTACAGATCCTCTAACTGATTAAATTTGATTTTTTCCAATTTCAAATAGTATAAAACATGACTTAAAAGAGGAGAGTTAGGATTCTTCCAGTTTGACTAATTAAGTCTGCGTGCCAAAAGTGTAGTGAATGCAATCACAGTTTGTTTGTCCTTCTTCCAGATGGACTTAAAGTGAAGAACACCTAACACAGCTGTTAATGGGTTAGGATGGATTGTGACACCAAGGCTGTCTGAAAGGTAATTAAAAATTTTGGTCCAGAATGATGTTAATTTGGTGCAGGACCAAAACACGTGACCCAGTGAGGCTGGGATTTGATTGCAGCGTTCGCAGGTTGGATCTTGCCCTGGAAACATTTTAGAGTGTTTTAGGTGAGACAGATGTGCTCGATATATAATTTTGAGTTGAATAATTGTATGATTTGCGCATATGGAGCTCGAGTGAATTCTCTGCATTGCTATCTTCCACTCCTTTTCTAATGTATTGATTAAGAGATCTTTTTACCAGTGTCCTCTTGGATCATTGAAAGGGAGGAACTGTAAAATAATTTTATGTATTGCAGAGATGGTGTCTAAGTCCTTGAAATTGAGCAATATTTTTTCTAGCATGGGCAAGGGTGCAAGATGAGGAAAATCAGGCAAGTTCTGTTTAACAAAGTTCCTAATTTGAAGATAGTGAAAGAAATGTGTAGCTGGAATGTTAAATTTAGAATGTAATTGTTCATAGGATGCAAAGATGTTGTCTATATAAAGATCTCTAAGCAAGTTAATCCCAATTTTTCCATATATTAAAAACTACATATGTTTGCGAAGGTTGAAAGAGGTGGTTCTCTTGCAGAGGTGCCACAGATAAAGGCTTCTCCATCTTAAAATGCTTTCTACATTGGTTCCATATTTTGAGTGAGTGAAACACAATTGAGTTGTTAGTATATTGCCAATAACTTGCATTTATTTGGGCACAAAGCAAAGAATATAAAGAAGGACTGCAGGATTTTACTTCTATTGCGGACCAGGCCAGTGTATGTTCATCTATTTTTGTCCAGGTTTTTATAGCTTGTATGTTTGCTGCCCAGTAATAAAACTGAAAGTTAGGTAGAGCCATGCCACCTTCTGCCTTTTGTCTTTGTAGGGTCGCTCTTTGGATACGTGGATGTTTTGAGTTCCAAATAAATGAGGTTATTGTTGAATCTAATTGCTTAAAAATGATTTATTGATGTATATTGGAATGTTTTGAAATAAAAAAGAAGCTTAGGAAGAATATTCATCATAACAATGTTAATTCTTCCAGCTAGAGTGAGATGAAGGGTTGACCATCTATGCAAGTCTTGCTTAATTTTTTCCATGCAGACAGCTAAATTTTTTTGATAAAGAGATTTATGTTTACTTGTGATGTTTACCCCTAGGTATTTAAACTGTTCTGCAATGATAAAAGGTAGGGTGTCTAATCTAATATTATATGCTTGAGAATTCACTGGAAAGAGTACACTTTTATTCAGATTAATTCTGAGACCAGAGATCTTTTGAAATTCTGTGAGTGCTGTTAAGACTGCAGGCACAGAATTTTGTGTGTCTGATATATACAGTACCATATCATCTGCATATAGAGAAATTTTCTGTTCCAGTCCTTCTCTGATAATCCCCTTTATCTGATCAGTATTTCAACAGTGAACCGCCAGTGGTTCAATGGCGATTGCAAATAGCAGCGGTGACAAGGGGCTCCCTGTCTGGTACCTCGTTCTATTGTTGATACAAACAGAAGCTTCTGGGTTGGTATACAGTAGTTTGATCCATGCACAAATGTTCGGGCCAAACCCAAATTTCTCCAATGTAGTGAAAAGGTATTTCCATTCAATCATGTCAAATGCTTTTTCTGCATCCAATGATAATAATATTTCTGGGGTGTTTGACTTTGTTGGTGAGTATATTACATTAAACAGGTATCGAAGAATGGAAGATAAGTGTAGACCCTTAATAAATTCAATTTGATCTTGTGATATAACTGAAGGGAGCACTTTCTCCATCCTTCTAGCTATGATTTTTGAGAGTATCTTAACGTCATTATTCAAAAGTGAAATTGGTCTGTATGATGCACATAGTAATAAGATCTTATTTTGTTTAGGAAAGACGGTGGTTAATGCTTGGCAAAAAGTTTGAGGTAGAATTTGATTGTCTCTAGCTTCTGTAAATGTTGCTAATATGAGGGGAGCTAGCTGACTGGAGAATTTATTATAAAATTCTGCAGGGTTGCCATTAGGGCCTGCTGCTTTCCCTTCTTGAAGTGACTTTATAGCATCTAGTAATTCTGATAGCCATTGGTTTATCCAGTTCCTCCACACTAAAAGTATCTATTTGTGGTATTTGTAATGTATCCAGAAATGTATTAGATTGTATGCTGTCTTCTCTAAACTCAGTAGAATATGAGGATATATAGTAGCCTCTAAATCTATATTTTTATGGTCTATGATTTTGTCTCCGTTTGTGTTGGTGATTACTGGGATTGTGTTGCGTACTTCTTGCTTGTGGATTTGTTGAGCTAAAAGCTTATTAGCTTCCTCTCCGTGTTCATAGTAATGATGTCTTGATTTATAAATAAGTTGTTCAATTTCTTTAGTTGTCAAGAGGTTGAGTTCTGAATGCAGAGCCTGCCTTTTCCTATGTAGAGCCTCGCTTGGAAGCCTGGCATGTTCTTTATCTATTCAAATAATTTGATTTTTAGCTCTGATACTTTCTTGGTTTCTAATTTATTTCTGTGGGAAAGATATGAAATAATCTGTCCTCTTTAAGAAGGCCTTATGAGTTTCCCAGAGTATTCCTGCAAAAATCTCTGAGGACGTATTTGTCTCTAGGAAGAAACTGATTTGTTTGTATTTAAATTCTGTACAGTTCTCGTCTGCTAATAGAAGTGGGTTCAGATGCCTTCTGCGAGGTGAGTGTGTGGGGCATAGTGAATTTAGCTCCATGATCAGAGGTGCATGGTTGGAAATAACAACAGCATGGTACTTGCAAGATTTAATCATAGGCAAAAAATTATTATCTATAATGAAATAATCAGTTCTTGATTAGCAATGATGTACTGGTGAGTAGAAAGAATATGTTCTTGAGTTTGGGTTTAGAAACCTTCAGGGGTCTAATAAGTTGTGATCAGTTATAAACTTTGTAATTATCTTTGCAGTGTTAGATGTCATCCCCACTGTGATAGACATCCTATCTAAGAGTGGATTTAAAACACAATTAAAGTCCCCAGCCATTATAATTTTACGAGTGTTCACATTGGGAATGGATGCAAATACATTTTGTATAAATTCCTTATCATCGACATCACGTGCATAAGCATTTATCAAAATCATTTTACAGTTAAATAAGTTGCCCATGACCATCACATATCTCCCTTCAGGATCCGATACTACATCTGATGCTACAAATGAGACTATTCTATGTATGAGAATTCCCACACCTCTAGTTTTCTTTGTAAAGCTAGAATGGAACATTTTGCCAGTCCAGTCCTTTTGCAGCCGGAACTGATCCTTGCTCAGTAAGTGGGTCTCCTGTAAAAATACTATTTTAGCATTTAAACCTGTTAGGTGAGAGAATACTTTCTTTCTCTTTAATTCTTGATTCAGGCATTTAATATTCCAGCTCAAAAAGTTAACTCTCCCATCATGGAGACACTGATTCTGAATTTTTGCTGTCATTTTATAGTCTTAACTGGAAGTGAGACAGCTTTAACCTTAATTTCCTATTTCTCCAAGAGTTACTGCCATTCAGCCTATTGTTACGTTGGTAGTTAATTATTAGTATAATTAAATAATTATAAGGATTAAAAGGATAGATATAGATATAGCCTGCTCTCTTTCTCTCCCCCCCTTATCCCCTCACCCTCCCATTTTGCCTCCCCACGTGAGGCTGGACCCCACTTCACGCAGTCCCGGTCCTCTGACATACCTAGAGACAGAGCACATCCAAAGCAAAAGAAGCCCCCATGCAGTGGCGTTTTAGGATAGGGTAGAGAAAAAAAAAAAAGAAAATAATAATAAATTTAAAAAAAAACACGTCTATAACTGTAATTAAAACATAAACAGATAGCGCTTGAGTAATAAAGAGGATGTATAATTATAATACCCGTATCTTTACAAATAGATCAGACAGTAGGTTATATATCCTTGCCATGTCATGACAGGCTATGACTCACTATTGTGTTTCAAAATAGTGTCGAGATCAGCTTTCTTAATTCCTTTTCTGCTTCTTCCTTGCTGACGAAGACGTAGAATTGACCTTTCACTTCCACTTTCAGTTTGGCAGGATACAAGAGGCTGTATTTGATATTGACTTGCCGTAACTGCTGTTTAATGTTGTAGAAGGCTGCACGTTTAGCAGCTGTTGAGGGAGAGAAATCAGGGAAAATATGAATATGGTTATTTTCATATATAATCTCTTGCTTGTGTCTGAGGAGTGCCATCACCTCTAGCTTATATAATAATCTCTCGAAGTAGATAATAAAAGACCTACAGTCATGGCTGAAATTATATATAATTATAATAATTTCTCCCAAAAAATTGTTGCAATTACAAATGTTTTCGTATACACATGTTTATTTCCTTTATGTGCATTGGAACAACACAAAAAAACAGAGAAAAAAAAACAAATCTGACATCATGCCACACACAACTCCAAAAATGGGCCAGACAAAATTATTGGCACCTTTTCAAAATTGTGGGTAAATTTCACTGGGTTTGGACTTTCACGATTCTCAGGTAGATCTTCGATTCTAATATTATTCCTTCTGCTTCCATCTTCCAGAGCAGTAAGTCTGTCTCCAAGTTTTTTGCATTCGGAGTTGGCAACTGTTGCTTTTCCTTCAGCAGTGGCAGCTAGATTTTCAGCTGTTTCAATCCGAGTCGTGAATGTTTCCTTGACATCCTCCAACTGATCGGCAAGTGTGCTCAGTTTAGACGTGGTTTCCTGAATGTGCTCTTCAATTTTACCCAGCATATCTTTAAAGACTGGCTCAAAGCGAATATATATGCGTTTCTCCAAGTCTTTATTATCCTGCTGCAGCTCCTGTCGCAGCTTCTCATTTGCCCTTTCACTTGCCTTCTCATTTGCCTTCTTGCTTTTCCTTATATCTTTCTTTGTCTTGCTTGAGATCTGCTTGAGCTTGCCTGAGGTCAGTGATTATCACCTTCAGTTCAGATATATCATTTCTGCTTTCATGCACCATAGGTGAGGCGGTGCGCTCCATTACAGCCAGTGTTCCTGGATCTCGTGGAATAGCTGAAAGCGCAGACTGCAAGGCCTTTTTCATTTTCAGATGATCTTGTCCAATCAGTGAGCTATTGTGACCTGCATAACTCGCACTCATACATTCGCTCCCCATTTTGCTGTCAGCCGGAGACGATGTAGCGGACCGTGGTCCTGAGGAGTCTGGGCTTTCGCTCATCTGATCCAGGTCAGTCTCTGAAAGGTCGTACCTTGAGTTTGAACTTGGACTTGTCTGAGCTTGGATGTAGTTTTAGTTTTCATTTCTTACTGAGCCCCTTTTCTTGCTGGCCATGTTTATATATGCTTGCATATACTGTAGTAGTACCCTTAGGTTGGATAGATACAGGATATCTCTGAATAGTAAGAAGATAATTTGAAAAATAACACAGCTGCTAGTGGAGCTCCGCTTCAGACGTCCATCTCTCGCAACAGACGAGACCAACTCCCCACAAATAATATTTTTCTAAAGTATAAATACAGTTATAAAGTTATTTGAATACATACAGTTAGGGAGTTATTTTGGAATGATACATATATGAAATAGTGAAAGATTACCTTCTTTTTATAAATAAAGCAAAGTAAACTTTTACCATAGTGATATGCATTTATGTTACCATCAAAGCTCCTTCTGTCATGGAGAAAAACTTATCTATTTTCAAAGCAGAAAAAGCTGGCACTACCATGAGTGCACTTTCAAATAATGCAGGATATTCAACAATGCTTTTCATGGAGCGTTTATCTATTTATGTTAGAAGAGTAAGGATAAATCATGCAAGTGAGAGACCCAGTAAGTTCTGATTTTCAGGTGTCTAAATTGAGAGTGTGGTTTATGCTTGGTTCTATTATTAAATCACATATAGTCAAGTGTGTGTTTTGCTAAGGTTTTTACATCTAATTTGCATCTAACATACATTTCTGTGCTTACTATAATGATTAATCTTCATCTTTCCTTGCTTTGCTGACAAGTTTCTGTTTTTTTTTGTGAGTGCTACCCTCTCACTGATGAAAGTCTTTAAAGCAGTGGCTGTTTTCAGTCCCTGGCTAGGTGAGTGTCTTCTGGGTTTCGGGCATCTATATTAAGTATGGTCAAGTAGTTTCAGCTTGGTTCCTTTGATCATTAATGTATGTATAGCATAGTGTTTGTTTTGTGTTGCACTAAGGTTTTTATGTCTGATTTGTATCTAGTATATATTTCTAGTCTCTTCTCTTTTGGCTTGTGGAATTATCAGTCTGCAGTTAACAAAAGGGATTTTATTTGTTTGCCTCCCAGATTCGACACTATGTTCATGGCACTAAGTGAGACATGGATCCCTCCAGAATATACGGCAACACTGACAGCCCTTTCCTCCTGACTCCACTTCTTTCATATTTGTCATTCCACTGGAAGAGATGGAGAGACAGGTATTATAGTCTCCAAGAGATGTAGATTCACTCCCATGTACACTGTATGCAACCTTACCACTTTTGAGTACTTTTTGAGCAAATATTGTCTCCTATCCAATTAACATTAATATTGTTATTACTTATTGCCCTCCAGGTTAAGTAAAGAACTTTTTCAGTGGGCTGGATGTGCTGCTGACCTCCATTCCAGGTGATGTTGTCTGTCTTCTCTCTTCTCTCTTAGGTCTGCTTACAGCTTTCTGAAGCTCTGCCAGGTCTCCAGACAAAACTTAGGACAGCTGAAAGGAAATGGAGTCATTCAAAATCCCAGGCTGACCTAGATACGTATTGATCTCATCTATTTTCCTTCTTTTCTGCTAAGGTATGTTTCACACAGAAACCCTCAACCTCTCACCACTTCTACCCTAAACCTCCTTGATTGTTGATGATTTTTTTGCAACAATTTTTAGGAAAATATGACTTGTCATCTGAAGTCTATCTTCATCACCTCTACCAATCTGTTCCCCCTGAACACAACATAACATTCTCCTCTCTGTCCCCCCCCTCTACCAAAGATGTTTTCAACCTACTCTGCCTGTCCATTTTACATTATCTCCTCACATCCCCTCCAGACTCTGTTTCACTCATTTATCTCTGCAGTTACAAACACCATTAGCACCTCACTCAGCATACTGTAGGCACTTTTTCAACATTGTTTCAATCATGCTCTAAAAATTTAATTGTTTCAATAATCCCTGTAAGAGCCATTTTCCTAGTTCTATAAAACGTATGAATATTTACTAGATGATAATGCATAAAATATGGGAGGTTCCTAAAACCCCCGTGAATAGAATTGAGTTGGTATCTTCCTGTCATTTCTTAACAGTTTTTGAGTAAACAATGTTCTTTAGTAAGTGTTTTGCCTTGCCTTGTGTAAGGTACAGAGGCATACGGTTTTTTAACCGTGTCCTTGAAAGAATTCTTTTTGTGCTCGTTCGTGCTTATGCACGTCACTGAGCCTGGCGCATATCTAAATGCCAACGGCCTAAGGGTCTTTTGAGTGTGAAGTAACTCGTAAATTAAAAGATCTAAGTTTTGAACCGTATGTTTAAAGCATACAGAAGAAGAAATAAATAACCTTTAAGTACAGAAGTAACCAAAGCTTCATAAGAAAAACTAAGTTTATAAAAGATACATTTTTCCCTTTTTTTGCCTTTATTCTTTGTGTGTAACTATTTTTCTTTTTATTATTGTAAGGATTATTTGCCTTTAACTTTCACTAAATATTTTTAAAACAAACTTTTGAACTGAGAGATTTCTTTGACACGCGTCTTACCCGTGCCTGACTTCACCTTATGCAAAGGCGGCTACAATCCCATACTCAACTAATCTCAAATACATAACTACAGACCAGTCTCTCTCCTCTCCTTTCAACCCAAAAGACCGGAACATGCATTATCTAACCAAATTCCTTCCTTTCTTCTACAGAATAGACTGTTTGATCCTGATTAGTCAGGCTTCAACAGGGGTGTAAGAGAAAAACTTGTTGTAAGTTCTTGACATAGCCAGCTTGTTAAACTAAGACATCCTGTCATAGTTTGTACCAGTACATAAAGTTAGAGATGAGATTGTATAACATTTTAACTCTTAATTTCCTTAAGAAGCTGTATTCTATAAACCAGATATTAACCAAAGACTTTTAATATGTTAAACTAATCTGGGATTTACAATTAATATTAAGACATTCGGGATGTTGCTAGAATACACCATTTACCTGTATACTGATTGGGGTAAGTTGACATGATTTACTTATGACAAGTAAATGAACCTGCTGTATTTTAGATCCTTGTTTTGTCATCTTAGTCAGCTTGTCATGTTGAACTAAACAAGAGCACATGGTGACTCTACCAACTCTGGATATCCTTCTTTGAGATTGATGTGAAATGGTGACTTACACCTTTTCTTTATTTTCTGAGTATTTTCCCTAACAGTTGGGGCCTTGATCCTCAGAATAGTTGTTGTTTTCTTGACCTCTCGATCTTTTTACGGGATGGATGTGTGAATATCTCAGGAACTGTTGGAGTTATATAACTGTACATGAAGCCTCTTGTTTCCCTTGGGGACCTCAATGGTCCTGAGTGATCTCTCGCCCACTTTAGATAGAAGTTTAGATAGAAGAATTAAATGTTCAAGGACTGTAGGAATTTATTTTTACAGTTTTCCTGAAATTGATTCATTTATTCCAGACAGCCAAAACTGGATGTGCTGGCTGCCAATAGAGAAATTAATAAAATTAACTAAAAAGGATAAAAAGCAATGTAACAGATCAGTAGAGATGAATGCTTAACCAAAACGAAGGGGGTTAGTAGAACTAGCAGATAAAATGAATAGCAGTTCCTGCATAAGATGTCTCTTATAGTCAGTGAAGGGTCCAAGGCAAGTGCAGAATATGGATACATAATTAGCCATGTTCAGCAGATCTGACAAGGTTTGTTTTCAAATAATATTGCATTTGTGTGACAATGTTTTCTGATTGGTACTATTCAGGTCATCAAATGATTTCTTCAAAATGTCACATATACAGTATTTGTCTCTTTCTTTTTTGCCCAGTGCTGCGTTGACATCATGCACCAGAAGGCATGAGCTTATTCAGTGTGAGAAGGAGCATGCAGGTGGCTGGTTTCTTGTACTATAACAAGCTTGACCTGGCGGCAGTTAACGTGCATGTACTGTACAAGGCATGCACAGAGTCCACTGAGAAAAGAAGTGCTCATGGCTCACCTTGCAGAGGAATTTCATCATCGCTTCTTACAAGAAAAGGTGATAAAGTAAAGGAGGATGCAACATCGACAAGCTTCTGTTCCAAGACCACCTCTTCCTCAGCCCCTTCAGTATAATAGTAACCACATCATGGAGAGAAGTGTGTACATTGCAACAGGTACACATGTCGTAAAATGTAGAAAGGATGGTCCTTGGGTGTATGTCAACTGTTAACATTTGAATCTGCTGATTGCATATAGCGTGAAAACTGATTTCTCTGTACTGTTCTTTCCTCTGCATGTCCTGGAGTACAAAAGAAACAGCACCATTCACCAAAACGTGGAGACTGCGAATGAATATGAATGATATGAATAATGTTGCATCTGTGCCGCAATGTTTTCTGAAATGTACTATATTATTCCAAATATCATATATACCTATGTCTGTTTTTGTCTGTGTGGCTTTGACATCATGGACCATACTAATTCAGTGTGAGCAGGAACACTCAATAAAACTGAATAAAAAAAATTAGAGTGACGGTGAGATACGAAGAAGGCAGATTCACCAGCGTTTGTGTGTCAGCTTTTATCCCTCCAGATCAGAGAATTTCCAGTTCCATTGTCTCAAAACACCATTCACATCTACAGTTATTCCAAGTTTCAGATAAAGAGTAACTGTGTCAGTTCTGGGGCGGGGGGTGGGGGGGTGTTGTATCATGATTGTGACTTATATTGAGAATAAAAGTGAAATAAAATGCTAACTTTTACAAGTCCAATAAATTTTCACCAGCTGTTACAGACACAAATTAAATGTATGCTTTTATTGTATAATATTAACAATAATAGCAGCTCACTACTCAAAATGGTAAATTTGCGGGGGAGATGGTTTCAAAGTCACAACCTCAGATTTGTAAGTCCGCAATTCTAACTGCTGCACCATGCAGTCTTTAAATAATATGGTAGAGAATGTTTAACCAACAGAAATGTAGATTGTGTTTTTTCTACAGAACCAACACTCTAATTAATTCTTTAATTAATTTATTAATTATTTGCATTTATATAGCGCTTTACTCACTACTCAAAGCGCTCAGCAATTGCAGGTTAAGGGCCTTGCTGAAGGGCCCAAAAGAGCAGAGTCCCTTTTGGCATTTACAGGATTCAAACTGGCAAACTTCCGATTGCCATTGCAGATCCCTAGCCTCACTCTAGCAAATCTATGGTTAACATCAGAAGACATCAGTGAGACAACATAAATTAACTAGATTTAATAGGAAGCTATGGGTTAATAAATCAATGTTTTAAGTATAGCTACAGTTTATTGATTAGACTGTTTTCTTATAATTAGAATAAAAGTAATATTTTATTGAAAAAGGAACAGAAATTTCATTCTTACTAACTACCCTAATGGCATTTTGTAATGCAAGTAGACTGAGTTATAAGACATTTAGTGCATGTGTTATATTGTTTTCATTTCCAATCCTTCCTTCATGCTATATGAAATGTGTAAATTTCAAAATATGAAATAAAATAAAATGTTAATGTTTGTGTGACTGTGCATCCAAGGAAGGGTAGGTTTTATCTGGTATAATTTGATGTTTTCATGAAACATTCTGGACACTTTGGTTAAATTGTAAAGTATAGAATAGAAATTCATCCATCCATCCATTATCTAACCTGCTATATCCTAACTACAGGGTCACGGGGTCTGCTGGAGCCTAGAATAGATATATATCTGTTAATTTAATTAGCACTAAAAATAGTAGCTTAAAGAAACATAACCAGAATATGCATAAAGGAACAGTTTTAGCTTTATGATAACATATTAAAAGATATGTTTAATAGATATATTTGAAGATCATTTCTGTTTTTGAAATAATTTAATGGACATTATGTATGAAAAGACAAAATGGTGTTTGTGATGTGGCTGTAAAACAGGACTTTATGAGATTAATAACTAAATACAGCAGTTTGATCTTTGTATAGTTTAATTATAAAAAGAGAGCACTTACCTGCAGGAAAAGTGTGAAGGCTTTAGGAGCATATGACTGAGGTGGTAGTATCGTGGCACGCCACGGGTGAAAATGTTGTTGGCAGTTTTGTTGTGGGTGAGGAGGCCTGTGATTCACGTTAATACTCGAGCACACTGACATCCTGAGGTACTTCATGCCATACTGGGGAAGGACATCTGTGTGACCACAGGAGTTGCGGCAGGGTAACCAGCTGAAAATGGAGGCATGTAAACCTATGTGCAGAGTATCATATAATTAAAAAAATTCCCCAAGGAAGAGGAAGTAAAACGAAATCAACTTCAGGAAGCTGCCTGAAGTTCGAGGCGCATGCACATGAGAATGTGCATTTGCCAGCAGGCACGCACACACACAAACGATGCCCAAAATATAGGGAGATTTCTGCCTATATCAAGGCTATAGGGGGTGGAACTTCACAAGTGGCGTCACTGACCGATTGGTGTCAGGCCAGAGTTTATAATTGGCCAGGTAGTTCAGCTTGGCAGACAAAACCAAGAAGTGCCCAACAGACGTCATCTTTTGACCATCTGGTGCTGGAGAGAGAAGGTAGCTGAGTGATTGTAACAGTGATCCTTTTGAGCATTCCTGTATATAAAGTTGCTTTTTTTTCACCACTTTTCTTGTGTTTTGTGCTTGTGCCATTTTGTTCACTGATTTTGATGACTTTCTTCTGTCCTCTTAATTTTGTCCTGAGAGAAGGAGGAAGAAGAGATGTTGTCTAATCATGTGTTTTTATTTCTTTCTTTTTTCCATCATTTTATTTTAGAGCCATGTAAATACTGTACAGATTCACCTTCACTCATTTTTGTTTATTGTTGTATATATTCAATTAGTGTCATTGCAGAGGACTGCAATTATTTTGAAGTGCATAGCTCTAGAGTTTTTGTTTTCTTACTGGCACTTTAGTAAAGATTTGTTTTCTTTTGAATATTTTTGATTCTTTGTCTCCAAAATACACCACTGATCTGTTCGGTTACATTGCAGGTGCCCAGAACCTGAGTGTGTGCAGAGGTGCCAGTGCACAGGGTGTCACGGTGTTTTAGTATAAATTACCTGTTAGACTTAGCTATAGTAAAACATCTATCACATTTGTAAATTACTTTAAAATCGGAGACTGAAACAAATGTGCACATACCTGGACAATATTCGGTAATTAGAAAATTGTGTGGAGGACTGCCGGCTTCCCATGCCGGTCCTCACCCCCAGGCCGCCAGGAGGAGCTCTCCCGACAGCAGGATCGTGCCCTGAGGTCCAGCAGGGCCTTATGGACTTTGTAGTGTTTATACACAGCCCTGCTGGATACCTTGGGGACCACCAGGAGTTGCTGTGGGGGGGCTTATGGGCTCTGTGATGCCCTATAACCCGGGAGTACGTCATGGTCACGTGATGGGAAGGAACGATGTGCTTCCGGGGTGAACAACAGGACTGTTTGCCCTGACCCAGAAGGAAAAAGGAACTGTGGTCTAATTGGACAGGAACACCTCCGGGTCAGGGGCTATAAAAGGACGGTGCCTAAAGTCCAGACACTGAGCTGTGCTGGGAGGTGGAGGAGCAAAGTGTCTGGGCGAGGAGGAGAGTATTGAGTTTATTAGTAGTGGTTTATTGTGTGAGTTTAATAGTGATTTAATAGCTTATGAGTAGTGTGGAGGGTGCTTGGTGCACTGTGGGATAAGAAAATAAAAAGTATTGGACTTTTACCTGCTGTTTGGAGTCATCCCTGAGGGTTCAAGGGAGCACTAGCGCCCCCTACTGCCACAATTGAAATTGGGAATATAAAGCCTAATTGTTTTTGCTTATTTTGATCATTATCCTCCTAAAACTGTCACCTGTCTTCAACACAGTCAACCACCAGTTCATCCTTGATGGTTTGAGTCCTATCTCTTGAGCAGATTCTACCACATGTCCTGGCAAAAAGAGATATCAAAGGTGCACCAGGAAAGAACGGTGGTGCTCCAAGGATCTTGTTCTTGCTATACATCTCCTCAAAAGGCCATATCATTTGGTCTCATGGTTTCTCCTATCAGTGTGATGCCAAGAAAATGAAGCAGTGCCTGTCGTTTCCTCCAAAAAACCATACAGTATCAGCTAATGTCTCTTTGTGTCTCGCTGATATTGAAAACTGGATGAAGGAACACCAGCTGAACCTGGCAAAGACAGAGTTTCTTGTTATTTCAGCTCATCCATCTATTCCCTGTCAAAAGTTCAGCTCGGCCAATTATTCATAACACCCAACAAGTCTGTTTGCAAACTTGGGGTGCTCAAAGATGGCCAATTGTCCTTTTACTGAGTTCGTTGAAAGCCTTCAGAATCAATCTAAACAATATCTGCAAACTCAATCCTGACAGAGAATGCATCACAATTCCTTGTCCAGGCTTTGGCCTTGTAATTGCAGGCAGGAGTAGTGGCATGTATCACTGTTATAGATGATTTAGAATGCAGCGGTAGAGATGATGCTCAGGGGTTTTTTTTCATATCACTACATTGGCTCTCTGTAGCAGCACAAATTAATTTCAAATCCTTGATGGTTGCCTACAAAGTAGTCAATGAGTCAGCACCTAGAAAATATAGAGACATTTGTGGTGTCCTAAGCTCCTACCCAACCACTCGGATCTACTTTTAAATGGCATCTTGTGATCCCATCTCTGCTTGGCATTAATTCTCAATCAAGACTATATTCATGTGTAGCTCCCAGCTGGTAGAACAAGTTGACCACCCGTCCAAAATTCTGACTTCCTCAAGGTGTTTAAGAAGTGTTTCAAGTCTATCCTGTTTGGTAAATTTCTGTCTAACTGAAATTGTTAAGCTTTTGTAGTCTAGGAGCTGTAACTAGCTTGTATTTTGTTCTGAGCTCTTCTTTTATGTTGATCAATTCTGTAACCTTGTCCTGTCAGGATTCAGTAAATCTGCACAGGAAAGTAGGAGAAGTACGAGTAGATGACTCCCATTGAGTAAAGTTTAATTTAAACAATTTGTTATTTTTATTTTGATGGTGTACAGAATGTTAGTAAATCCCGACTAAATACAACATATTTCAAATATTTTTATTGTTGATTTCTACACAATTACAAATACATTTAAACAGAAAAAGTGTGTTTAATTTAGTTGTGTTTCACTCTTTTTGTTTAGAGTGCATTTTCCACAAACTGATCTAATTTTTAACATCTGTTCATTTTAAATAGCTGTATTCTAATGGACATGGATATACCTGATTTTCAAAGACTCCAATCCATGAAAAATGCAAGGCTTCATGGCAAACAAACATCTTATAATGGATGGCCTAGTGGTAGACATGAAGAGAATAAGAAAGTTGTTGATTTTACATATTAATATCATGGTCTTTGGGAACTTGTCATGTATATTTTAACCCATCTGTGCCTTACCCATCATAAATATCTTTTGCAATAAAAAAAAATCAAAGATTAAGGAAGCTGTCAATTTTGGGAAAGCCTCTCAGATGTAGAAAAGTTGAAATATTGATATCTTTGTATTACTTCACAATGACACACAACAGCTTTCCGTATTCAAGTAGTAAAGTTGTTGTTTTGAGTTGAAATTAATAGATTAGTAGGAACACAGCCTTAATGCACATGTGAACATATAAATGTGTACAATGCATCTGGTGATTTTTTTTTCTAAGTAACATAATTTCCAATTGGTAGGACATTTGCATACCATTCGCTATCATGTTAAACAACATATACTGCTTCTTTTTACTAATTTTAAAGGACAACAGGGTCGTAAGGTGCACTACAAAGGTTTTTTGTTGTCATCAGGGAGTTGGTATAGACAGGATGCCAAAAATCTATCTGTGAGTTGGCGTGGACCACTGCCTGGATGGGATGCTGAGGTGCCAATCAGGAGTGGGTCGTGATCAATATTCAGATGGGATGTCAGGGACCAATCCAGGGTTTGCAAGAGGTCATGCCCTGAATAGGCTGCCAGAAGAGGTCACAAAGCCAGCAGTCAGACCTGTGGGCCTCTTTAAAGCAGCAGAAGGCTGCAGCTGTGCCACCGTCACTGTTATGAGCACTAGGACCATTTGAAGGACAGCTTTCTGGCTTCCAGAATGTTTGGTGCAACCTGGAAATACTTCTTAGATGTATAACCAATGTTCATGGGTTTGCTTGTAAAAGGACCTTTAATGTCTCTGCTGGATGAGCTTGGAGTCAGGAATGGAGTAGAGGTGTTATATAGTAAATACCTTTTACACTGTATATGCAAGCTATCTTAAGAATTTCTTGGGAAATTGCTGGAAAGAAAACAGGAAAGTCACCTTGTTAATTGACTAGGTCTAGACCTAGTATACAGTAGTTCACAGGATGTTTCCATGTTGTTGCTTGTGTGAAATATGCCAGAAGGGTACAAGGTAAAAGACTGAAAATGACACAGTTTATTTGCTAACAATTAGTTAACAAATAAAAGACTCATCATCTAGTCAATGTTTGTGGAAAGATTTATTTTCTCAGGGTAGTAATTTAAAAGGTTCCTGGTAATTTGGATGATTTTTCACATTAGGGAACTTTTAAATATAAGAAGATTGTTGAACCCAGTTACCCCCAGATTTTGTTCTGCACTACCAACTTCAGAAAAGCTTTTTTACACCAGCAAAGAGAATGGCAATGAAACAATGGTGAAGTAGGGATTAATGTCAAGTGAAAACAGTAAAAATGCACTAGCATACATCTTCAGAGCCTTCTTTGCACTGCTGTTCTCTCTTTCTCATTGAAAGTGAGATTAAAATAATTCTTAAATAAATAGAATGAACTGGAGACTTAAACACTGAAGCAATAAACATGTTCTTTTAGACAAAACAAAAAAATAATTCAACGAAGGTGGCGGCCTTGGATCCTTTGAATACTTTCCAGAATTTTCATCTCTTTAATTGAAATGTGATGTGTGAACATTATTGTTTAGGATATTGCCAGGTCAATCTGTTATGTTTGAAAACATATTCTCCATTAAAATGCCATCACAGTTAAAGCTAGGAGTTTTGGTGTGTGTGTGTGCGTGAGAAATGGGCAACAGTCAAATAATATGCAGCTGGCACAAAAGCACAACAAAAAAGAGCTTTCAATGACATTTGCACAATGGCATTCTGAGATATCAAATGCCATTGGATTACAGTAGTCTGTGGACATTCATTCTGTTTTTATGTTATGAATACCCACTTTTCAACTTCATTCCAAATTCTCCTAATTCAGCCACAAATTTCCAAAAAGACAAGCTTTGAATAAGAGAACTCATTTAAATTTTTCAGTGTTTTAATATTCAAAATTGGGCATCTCCTCCTCTAACTGTATAACTTAAGTTTTTTTTTTTAATCTCTACACACTGGGGAAATTCTTAAAGACAAAGCTAGCAGATATTATCCTCTTGTATAAATATGGTCATCGAGCAGTTTCAAGTAACTATAGACAAGTCGGCTTTATGCGCATCACAGGTATATTAATGGAAGCAATTATTAAGGAAAACAATAAATAATTTTCAGCATTGGTTCAGATGATAATTATTTTTCACAAATATGCTGGAATTCTGTGGAAAAGCAACAAAACAATACAATAACAGAGGTGCATATGAAATTATTTTATCTTAAGTTTTAGAAGACTTTTAAAGAGTTAGTAGTCAAACTAACAGAAGTGGGAATTCAAGGCATGTTGTGTAGGTGGGTATAAAATTGGCTCAGATACAGAAAGAAGAAGACTATAGTGAGAAGAGCCTTATCAGAATTAGTGGATGTTAAATGTGGTGTCCCTCTGGGTCTGTACATAATAGTTTATGCAATACATAAATAATCTAAGAATATAATCAATTAAGTTAGTTAAATTTGCAGGTGATAAACTAGGTGGAGTAGCACAAAATGAAGAATCAGCTAAATTGTTACAGAGGTCCTAAGACAGTAGAACAGCTTGGACAAAATTGTGGTCGATCAAGTTTAATGTAAGTAAATATCAAGTATTATATGCAGGAAGTAGAAATGGTAGATTTG
This sequence comes from Polypterus senegalus, assembly GCF_016835505.1. NCBI lineage: Eukaryota > Metazoa > Chordata > Cladistia > Polypteriformes > Polypteridae > Polypterus > Polypterus senegalus. Next base: position 169,472,842 of record NC_053155.1, read on the forward strand.
ATCAGACAAGGGAGGACTGAAACCTGAAAGTAGACGTTATGAGAATTAATAGTCTACTCATCAGTATCTGTTTGGAGTACAAGAAAGGCTGTGTTTAACTCACTGGTGAGACCTCATTTGTAGTACTTTGAATAGAGTTGGTCTCCATATTACAAAAAAAAAAAAACCCAGCAGTGCTGGAGGAAGTCCACAGCAGACCAACTAGGTTGATTCTGGATCTGAGAGGTACTGAACCTTTTAAGTTTAAAGGGAATCAGAACAGTGGATCCCAGCTATTACTTTAAAATAAAGTCTTTAACAAGAAATCGAGAGACATGGTTGGAAACTTAAGGGCGGATTTTGCACAAATGTTAGAAGGTGTTTCTTCACACAAAGAACCACAGACATATGGAATAAATTACCAAGTAGTGTGGTGGTGAGACCTTCAGATCTAGACTTATATTATTTTGGAGAATCTAGTTGAATAGGATGGATGAGCATGTTAGGCTGAATGGCCTGTTAACAGCAAAACTGTAAAACTGTAAATAATCATGTCATTCTTTGTCTTGTGCAATGTAGCGATTACAGCTACAAGCAATGAGAATCTTAAGATTTGTAATAAAATTTCAGGTACAATTAAAGCAGTACACTGCACTAAATATAGCACAGCCTTCTTTAGGATCACCCCAAGGATGTATACTTGCAAGCATGGTTATGCGCGTCATTAATTTAGCTTATGGTAAATGCATTACTTTTATGTTATTTGAAAATACTATGTTGTGTTGCTCTACAGTACGCATATTGTTTTAGGTGTTTTTAGGGTTGCCTTTAAGTAGCACAGTATTGTTACGCCAATATTTTGATCTGGTCTTCATCTGCTTTTGTGAAATGTGAAACATGACTGCTGATGTTATGTTTTTTCTTTATCACAGACTCTCTTTAACTCATAGTTTGTGCCCTTGTAGCATTCACACAACTGTCCACCTTGATTAACATCAGCAGTCTACTATCCACAGTTGATGACCTGAGGTTATATTTTCACAAATGTTGCTTGAGTTGATGTATAAGTCATACTGATAACATGGAAAAATACTGAAGGGCAAAATATATTCCAGCAAGATGGATCATGTAAGAAAGGAAGGATAAGTTACAGTGCAAATACAATCATTTTTAGTGCAAATCATTTGTACTTGTGTTTATTAGTCCTTTAACAAGCAACCTGGCCTACTTATACCTGAACTCCAGGCATCAAAGCGTAAATCAATAATGGTTTCTGACAGTTACAGACCACCTTTTGCCCCTGCAAGTATTGTGCACATAGAAAAGCCATTGCCTCCAACAAAATTTCTGAATTTCTTTGAAACAAAGATTTAGGTTGTATACTTTCATCAAAATATTAAGTAAATTGAATGTAATATACATATTCCAAATTACAATGGCACCATAAAACAAGGTGTAAAATACCTTTAGCAATTCTCTCTTTTGTTGAGCTCTTTTTGACATGTTTCTCCTTGCTGCAAATCTGTTACACTACTGGGTTATAAACCCAGCACTATAAATAAAGCATGGCTCAGTTCTGTTCTACAACTTAAACATTATTTTATAACCTATGAAATATCACCAGGGTGTAAACCTCCTACTCAGTACCAGATGCAAAATGTTCTTGTCATGAATTTGTCACCTCTGAATTAAATTTCTGCAATTCATTTTTCATTGGTCTACAATATAATATAGTGAGAAATAATTGTAAAAGTCTTCGAACACTGTTGCTGCAATTTTTACTCATACCAAACAACTTCCCTTCTATCCATTTTCATAAACACGTCTTTCTATTAAAAGGATTGTGGATAGAAACTGGGGGTCTCACAGAAAACCCACGAAAGGGTATCTACTAGATCTATATGGACAATTTAAATCTGGGTCTTTGGAGCCGTGATGAAGCAGCACTAACCACCGCACCATGATGGCATACGTTCTCTTCATTTTTCTTTATTACAACATTTTTCACAAACAACTAGAATTTAGTTGAACAAGCTCCAAAATAGTATCAAGTTGAGTTCTGAAGATCCCTAAAGTCATACTGTCTGCTACACTAATTGGTAATGTATTCCATGTGTCTTTAGTTTTGCATATGAAGAAAAACATTCAAATTTTTGTGCAAAATTTGCTCTTAATTTCCATTTCTATACATGTGTTGATGTATGGGGGCAATTGTTTTGTTAACTTTTATTAATTAGTGACACATTATTTTCCTTTTCAATGTGCAATATGTGCAATTCTTATGAAAAATCTATTGGGTCCCTGGATCTTTTCGTTTTACAATAAATCAATTAAGCAAATGTTTTGTGATGTATTATTGCTTCTTTCTTTTATATTTAAATAATATATAAACTGTCATATCAAAATAAATATTAGTTAAGATGACAACATACTGTAATTCTATAGTACAATCCCTCTATCAATTTTTTTTTCCTATCTGCTTAAACCATTTACATGGTCTCATCAATGTGAGCAGGTACACCTCACACTCTCCTCCATTAATTAATTTACTAAAGGAAATAAAAAAACAGCCCCCAACCATGCTCCAACGGTACGTTTTCACTGATTTCCAAAATGATGAGTGGAAATTGTTACATTTGTTATTAGCTGACCTATCAAAGGCATCTTTGGACAGTAACAGTTTTCACTGGTGCCTCCACAAGACAAATTTGTCATTTTGTATGTTGGCAAGGTAAAAATGATTACTGTACATGAAAAAACTATATTTTATTTGTAGGAAGGGATAAATATTAAACATGGGCCAGAACACTGTATCAAGGCTCACGACCTAAGCTATCATCAACTTCAAGAATAATATGTAGAATCATTTATTTATGTATTTATTTATATTTTTCTTCCTGGAAGTTTCTGGTTACTATAAAACTGTGTGGCTGCTACACATATTTCACACATGCTGTGACACTACAGCAGCTATGTGGAGGCATGGTGAAAGTAGTGATTATACATTCTTGGAAGATAATGGAAAGATTTTACTTAGAAGTATATGTCTCTATATTTAGTTTTAGTTATGAACATCATGCAATAAATTTCTGGACAGGGTTATTCTCACCTAAGAAAGAATGGCCAGGAAATGAATGGAGCTAACATGGATTGACAGAATCGTAGTAAGGTTTCAATTATTTTACTGGATACCATAAACAGTCATAATGTTGCTATCCAGAACAGGACAGAGATATAAGAGGTCAAGAAGACTCCACGTTTCCTATAGATGATGAAGTCTAAACTGACTTTAAGATCTTGTGCCTGCATTTATAAAACTTTGTGTGAATTAAAGCAGGAAAATATGCACACGCCTAATAACAGGAAAACACGTACACCAACAAAAAAAACGATTTATAAAAACTGGTGTATGCACATTTTATGCAATTTACCTTTTATAAATCACAGTCACTTTGATAATATGCATACAGGAATACACTTCGAACGCTGCCCGAAACATTTATATATGCGGCATGCTAATCAACCTCATACATATGCAATCACAGTGTAGCAGATCTGGTAGAGCTGCCTTGCTCTGGAAGAGAACCCAGCGCCTACATTCAAGAGTATCTAGTTGTGGTTCACAACTGAAAGCACAAACACTTTTTTTTGTTTGTTTATTTTGCCATATACAATTTCTTGTATTAGGAATTTCTTAGCTTTTGCATACCCCTGGTTATCAGAGTACAGGCTCAGCCATTGTACAGTGCCCATGGACCAATTGTAGAGTAAGGGCTTTGCTCAAGGGCCCAGCAGAGTAGAATTGCTTTTGACAGTAACAGGGATTTGAACTGGTAGCCTTCTGGATACCAGCACAGAGCTTTAGCCTTAGAATCTTCACTCCACCCTCATGTGTACCATTGTAGTGCCTCTCCTCAGCTTTCACAGTTTCAGGGGAAGGTGTAAGATGCCAGCATTTGAGCAGGTAGCTGCTATCACCTGGTACATGTAATAATGTGATTGTGCATTAGTGGAATGTAATAGCTTATGGTTAACAAAGGCAGCTTCATTCTCATTAGGTTCCCTTATTGCAATATGAGTGTAGTATAATGCTCTGATTACATTAGCAGAAATGGACACTGCTGCAAATTTCCTTTTTACTTTCTCGTATACAGGTACATGAAAATATTTGACCTTAACATTTTGAAGAATCCCCACATTTCATGTGCTCCTGAAAACGATTTGACTATTTTTTGCAATGTGTGTGTGTGTCTGGGTGTGTTGAGATTTTGATGAATCTCCACATTTTGTGCACTCCTGAACACATTTTGATAATTTTTGCAATTATGTCTGTGTGTGTGTATTTGTGTGTATGTATGGAAACACGATAACTTGAGAAGGCATTGAGCTAGATAAATTAAATTTGGCATATGGGTGTTCTATCAAAATGTTACTTTTCTATCAAGTTTAAGGCAATATATGTCAACCAGAAGTGGTACTGAACATATTTATAATTTTTTCAAATAAACTGGTACATTGTACATTTTGCATAGTAGTTTTTCATGTGAAATTGCATTATAAGAAGAAGAAATAACTGAAGTTTTATATCGTTGTTAGTTAGGTTAAGAAACACATCTATCACAGAGATATAGAATTTCACCTTAATCACATAACTGGATATGATATCTTAACAGGTATCAGCAGAATTACATATGTATGACTGCCATTATATAAATAGAAATAAATAATTTAAATTTTATATGATCATTACTTATTGTTAGATATAAAATTTGATCTTGATTAGGTGACTGGAAAAAGGTATTTTACTGACCACAAAAAACAATCAGATTTGAAATTTCAGTTTGATTGGATTATCGAACGTACTTTGTCATATAAACTTGCATTATAAACAATGATAAGTGATTGAAATTTTGTAATAAACACACAGATATGAAGTTTCATTATAATCAAAGAACCAGAAGTGGTATCGACTTGACCTGAATAGGTTTAAAGAAAGTTGAGTGGAAAACAATTCACACTTAAATGCAGAAACTTAATCATATACAGTTACTGTAGTAATGTATTTACTCATGATGATTATTTAGAGATATAATATATAGCATCACACAGATAACACAGAATTTTGTGTTGTCCATCTAATGCACAAGTAAGAGACCTACAGTCAAAGCCTTGATGGGTGAAGCTCTCAGCAGTCCATATTGGAACAGAGAATTCAGTTCAATTTTTTATTTTTTTAAGTAGCGATCTTCACTGAGAAAATGATACATAGGTTAATGGGTCACAGAAACAACTTGGGCCAGAGTTCAAATACATGTAACAGTGAGAGTATGTATTAACAACTACAATATCAGCCTGAAAACTAAATAAGATACTAGTGAAAATAAATTCCGATAAAGAAAATGAACAACATTGTAATTGCCATTTCATATTGCCAATGACTACTGCAATGCGGAGTTCACTGGATGTTCAAACTGTTCTTTATACACCTCCAATTAATCCAAAATACTGCTGCAAAAATTATTACAAGAACAAGAAAATACAAACACATAACTGCAGTCCTTAAATCCTTACACTGGCTCCCGGTTAAGTTTAGGGCAGATTTCAAATTCCTCCTTTTAACATATAAAGTCTTAATTTGCCAAGGTCCGGCTTACTTGTCTGAACTCATGACTTACAAAGCAGAGCACACATTAAGATCTCAAGATGCCGGTCTGCTTATGATTCCAAGGATTAATAAAATAACAGTGGGAGGTCGAGCTTTTAGTTACAGTGCCCCTAAACTGTGGAATGGTCTGCCTGCTACTATAAAAGATGCATGTTTGGTCTCAGCTTTTAAATCCTGGCTGAAGATATATGAAGGTATTTCAGTTTAGCATATCCTGACTAGAGCTGCTGATTAACAGTACATACTGCATCTCTGTTTTTAGTCATTAGCACTAAAACATAAATAACATGATCGTTATAATTTGTTATGAACCCTCACCTATTCTGTTTCTCTTCTCAGTACTCAAATGTGGCACTTGGTGTCACGGCCCACCTGCCAAGTTGTTTTGCCTGCCTAAGGTAAAGTCATCCCTGATGGAAGATCGCTGGAATTGTGGGGTAGAGGGGTCCTTTCATTGGATTGGCTGACCCAGTGCTGTTTCAGCTGTGGAAAGGCCAATAGGGGGAGGCAACTTGATGGATGAGATCTCCAAGACTCTAAACAAATCCAAATCACATTATGTGATATCATCTACTATTTAATTCTGCTCCCTACTTGTAAAATTTTTATTTTTATACTGTATTGAGAATATGTTCTGTTCTGTGTATTGTATTGACCCCCTTCTTTTTGACACCCACTGCAAGCCCAACCTACCTGGAAAGGGGTCTCTTTTTGAACTGCCTTTCCCAAGGTTTCTTCCATTTTTTCCCTACAAGGGTATGTTTTGGGGAGTTTTTCCTTGTCTTCTAAGAGAGTCAAGGCTGGGGGGCTGTCAAGAGGCAGGGCCTGTTAAAGCCCATTGCGGCACTTCATGTGATTTTGGGCTATACAAAAATAAATTGCATTGTATTGTATTCTAACTTATTATTTATTTCAGAGCTACAAATTAAAATGATTTGGCTGAAGTTGTATGTATCAGCTCAAAATGATATGGCATTAAAAAATAGTAATCGAATATCAAAAAAGAGCCCAATTTAAAATATAAGATACAAGAAAAAAGAGGGAAAAAATAATGCAAGTGCAAATAATGCAACTGGAACTCATTATACTGCCATCAAAGACAAAGCATGAACCTTCCCTAAACAGGTTTTAAACATCAGGAGGTAAAATAACTCCTACAGCTGAAAAAAATAGCCACTGATGTGCCCCTAAATTGACCTGAGACTGGCCTTCATTTAGCAACAGCACTTAAGCAATTTCAAGCAATTTTAAGCAATTTCTGGCACCCTGCCCGGGGTTTGTTTCCTGCCTTGCGCCCTGTGTTGGCTGGGATTGGCTCCAGCAGACTCCCGTGACCCTGTAGTTAGGATATAGTGGGTTGGATATACTTAAAACAGCAGTTTTGACCAAGTTTGGTATTTGAAATCAGTAAAAACGCCCTCAATTTCAAATGAAATTTTTTGAGTTTTTAAAAAAGTAAATATCCAGTAACATGTGCAGCTCCTAAAACATGCCATGTCTTTAAGGTAAATTTTTACCCACCATATACTTTAGTGGATTTTACTCTCCATTTAAGGTTATTTATTTACAAAACAAAAAACAAAAAAAAAACACCTAAACATCATCTTATTAGCTCAGAAATATTAAGACACTCTCACGCACGTGTGAGTAGGGGGCCACAGACGGATCTAAATGATATCGTAAAATCATATGCCAGAAGGGTATGGCAGGGTACTAACCTTTCTCTCTTTGTTTCCTGCAGAAAGAAAGACGCACTGCCGCCATGAATCTGCCCGCCTCAGTACCCGTACTCCGTTACTTCCGCCCTTCCTCTATCTACTCCTTATGATGTCAGCAATCCCATCATCCATCTCGGCTCCTACCCAGCATACCTCTCTACTTCCGGCCCCTCCTTCATAAATGTTCCTCCTCCGCCATGTTTGAGCTGTCAACTGTGTACTGCATTTCTGTACTGACCTTGATGACAATTTTGTCATATTTTCTAACTGTTTACAGTATACGGGGCTGGAAACCCCAAACCTTTATGCTCGTTGTCTCTTTCTTTTACAACACTTAATTATGTGTACTAAATAAAAAAATAAAAATGTTTTCAAATGTCACATTTTTGTTTACCCATAATGCATTAAAGCATCCTATATGTCATTTGTCCTAAAACTAAAGATCATTGGTACTATAGGTTAAGATAGTAAATAAATATAAAATAGATTTACGATTAAAAATGTGACATCCAGGGCACCTAAAAAGAAGTGTTACAATTAGGTCATTAAACACTTGAAAGGCACTACATTGAGTCAGCATTTGAAGTCACTGTAATGGCTAAAATTAAAGTGGCCATTAAGAGAACTCTTGTCTGTTCTCACTGTAGGGAAACTGTCAGAAATCACTTTTATGATCAAGGACTACCTTTCTTTTACTAAGAGGGTACCAAGATAAACAGATCTTTCGCTCTGGACACTAAGGCAACTACTCACATGCCCATTCCTTTACAGGGAGAGCATAATTCTATACATTCCTACTTGGATCTGTGCATCCCCCTTTGTATGGCCACCTTCAGCCAACACATCTCTCCTTGAGAATGGCCTGTCCATATGCTGCCACCTATAAGCTAGGTGTTCCTGCAACATCTTGCCTGCCCTTCACATCCTCACTTTTTCTTTTTGCACATGTCGTCAGGAATCCGCAGAAACTGTTGGGTCACCAGTATCATTTTCAGTAAAAACTTGTGATTTAAAGTAATCATTTTAAAGCAGTGAAATACATCACATAAAAGTTGCCTCCATGATGCTCCTTTACCTCAGCCTAGTAAAAATACAAGGTTCACTAACACCTAGCAGCTGCAATGCTCTCATATTGGCACATGTAGTATCTCTCCTGCTGTCAAGGTGGCTTCCCATCTGACTCTTTGTGGGACCATAAGCTACTTCATATCACCATGCATTATTATATCATATAGTAGACAAAAATTAAGTTTTTTATGTAATAATGCTGTTAATATTTTAGTACCTTCAGAAGTAAATTTGTGAAACTTATTTGCACTAGTATGCATCTGTAAATAACTTTCAAAAATCAAAATAACTAGATGTATCAGACTCAGTTTTAGAGTAAAAAAGGACTTTACTTTCTACTTGAAATAAATTCTGTGTACATATGTATTTGCATTACATAATGATGTCAGACATACTGCTTTCTTATTATACAAAACTACTGATCACCTTATTAGTTATTCTGGGAAGTACTTGACCATGACTTCAGCAGGGGTAATTAAGCTGTCCCAAAAGGTGTAGGCAGAGTGAATTTTTTACCTTGTTGACTGATTAAAAAATGTGTAGCGTATGCTGAACAGCAAGCAGAAGACCTCGTTGAATCTGTGAACCAATTTGCTTACATTATCATTATACCTTAAAGTGTAGAAAAAGCAATATCTGGTTGCAACCTTCAAATTCCAGCTTCAGGAGGAGTTTGTGTATATGAGGATAATTCAGTAATTATCAAAAATGAACTTAGTTGTAGATTACTGTACTTTCTAAAGAGAATTGATTTATTTAAACCATAAAGGAGCATTATTGCATGCACAGCACATTTTTAACAAAATAATGAGCAGATAATGGCAATGGGAGGTATAGTTTTGCAAAATAAAAAAGTATGCATTTCTAAGGAAGATTTTAACCCACTTGTCATGTTTTATGCACTAAAAATGTGTCTTCTTAAAATTCATAGCAAAACAAATTCTTGCTGACATTTTGAACTTAGTTACCACAATTCTAGTCAGCAATGCCAGAGTTTCTACTCTATCAGTCCTGAACATAGGTCTTAGCAACAGTTGTCTTAACACTAGAATCCCTAAAGCCTATGAAAAAACTTGTAATCCCAGGCCACTTTAAATTCCTTTGCACCTCTCCATTAGCTTGGTTTGTTTTGCAAATGTGTCGATCAACACAAGCAGCCTGCTATCCCACCCCCCCCACCACCACAGCTCAACTCCAACAAAAAGTTCTCCCAGCTCAGCTCAAGTCTGACTATATGGGTGTGAGGGGCCTGGAGCTGTATAGGGTACAGTAAACCCTCGTTTATCGCGGTTCCAGACTCTACCGCGATAAATGAATTTCCACGAAGTAGGATTCTTTATTTATAAATCTAATATTTTTGCAGTTAGAGCATAGAAAACCTGTTTATGTTTTTTAACATTATTAGAGCCCTCTAGACATGAAATAACACCTTTTAGTCAAAAGTTTAAACTGTGCTCCATGACAAGACAGAGATGGTAGTTCTTTCTCACAATTAAAAGAATGCAAACATATCTTCCTCTTCAAAGATGTGCGCGTCAGGAGCAGAGAATGTCAGAGAGAGAGAGAAAAGTAAACAATCAAAAATCAATAGGGCTGTTGGGCTTTTAAGTGGAAGCAGCCACAAGGAAGGGATCAATGTGAAGGTAGTCTTTCAGCATTTCTTAGAGGTGCGTCCGTATCTTCTAAGCAAACTGCCTCTGTGCAAACGGCCCCTCTGCTCACACCACCTCCGTCAGGAGCAGAGAATATCAGAGAGAGTGAAAGAGGCAGAGAAAAGCAAACAATCAAAAATCAATATGTGTTGTTAGAGCTTTTAAGTGTGCAAAGCACCGCGAGGGAAGCATATCGTATATCATTGAGGAATTTTATTTAATACGTAATACGTGCTTTGATTGGGTAGCTTCTCAGCCATCCGCCAATAGTGTCCCTTGTATGAAATCAACTGGGTAAACAAACTGAGGAAGCATGTACCATAAATTAAGAGACCCATTGTCTCAGAAACCTTTTTTATGTTATAGTGCTATTAACAAAATGCTGACGTGTGAAGTGTATAATGTGTGAAGAGTGAAGTCCAAATATCAAAGAAACACTTTCACAAAAGGTACACAAATAACAAAAGAAGTGCACTTTTATTCAAGAATATAACCAAATAAAAAGAAATCGAGATAGGTTCAGACACTGACATGACCACTTGGGTGGTGCAGAGGTAAGAACTGCCATCTCGTAATCAAGAGGATGTTGTTTCAGTTCCGGGCACTTCCTAGAATTACCGTTTTGAGTAGTATTGTTACTATTATAGAATAAAATCACATTTGATTTGAGTTTGTAACAGTCGGTGTAACTTTCTGGTACTTGTGAAGGTTAGCTTTTTTTTTTTTTATTCAGTTTTTTTCTGTCAGTCATGTTCAGGCTCCCACCCGATCTGACACTGCTGTTTTCAAATAAAGATGTGCTATAACAGAGGTGAACTCATATGAGGATGAGGGTTCTACATCAGAGAAAGAGAACAAAAGCCCTCCCCACAAGAAACGTCCACTCACACATAATAAAAATGCAGCTTCACAAGGCATAAAGGTGTAAGATGGCACCGTTTGGATGTAGCAACACGCAACATCCCCTTCAACAAAGCAGCAGGACCTACAGAGCTTGCCCAGGTATCGTGCCAAGTTCCGTTTGTGATTATATTTTGTGATGATCTTTATATCCATCCATCCATTATCCAACCAGCTATATCCTACCTACAGGGTCATGGGGGTCAACACAGGGCGTAAGGCAGGAAACAAACCCCGGGCAGGGCGCCAGCCCACCGCGGGATGATCTTTATATGAAAAATATTTATATATTACTTATATAAAAGCCACATTAAATATTGTTTACCTATTTACCATGATTTATTTACTTATCTTCCGACAGCGTAGGGTAACAAGTAGATCGCAGAGCTTCCTGTATTTGATCGACATGGGCATGCTGACAAAGTAGATGTGGATTGCCACTACTTATTCTGGAAAAGATCCCAGTTGTCCAACAGGAGAAAGACTTTCCGAGACTAAGGTCATAAAGCTTATGGAGCAGTTTCTGGACAAAGGCAGGAACGTAACAACAGTTGCGAATGTGTTTAGTGAAAGTGTTTATGTGATATTTGGACTTCAGTCTTCACAGATTATACACTTCATGTCAAAATTTTGTCATTAGTACTATAACATGAAAAAAGTTTCTGTTTTAGGTATGTGTTCAACATTTCTTGCCTCACATTTCATGTCATCCTACAATTACCCATATTGTTGTGAACTAAGAACACACATGAAATGCATTTGTTCCAAATCACAATAAATTATTTACACTATACAACTCCAGCCCGATCACACCCAGATAAATAGACTTGAGGTGGGAGAACGTTTTGTCCGAGTTGAGCAGTGGTGGTGGTGGGGATGGGATAGCAGGCTGCTTGCTGCATGTGCTGACTGACAAATTTGCAAGACAAAAGACGCTAATGGAGAGGTGCAAAGAAATTTATGGTGGCCTGGGATTATGAGTCTTTTCGTAGGCTTCAGGGATTCTAGTGTTAAAAATGCTAATGTACTTTTGAAAAAAAAAATAATGATTAAAACTTTAAAACAGAGTTGTTTCTTTCTTTTTGTCTGTTGCTGTAGGGATAGCAATATTGTATGTCTAAAAATAAAAGAATAAATGGCTGACCTTTTTACAAAAATACACTGTTCTCTGAACATAAACTATAATGGTTAGCTAAATGTTACAGCAGAAGCAATCAATCATTTATTTTCACTCCTTTTTTTCAGGTAAGGGTCACTGTAGCAACATGCGGTGTTGGTGTGGCTCATAACATTTAGTTAAGGAAGGTGAAATTAATATGGAAAAACAGCACAATAAAACATTATGTTGTGTTGAATTTAAAAGCATTTTTAAATACTTGTTGCACATTAGAACAAAAATTGATTAAATAGATTGTTATCAGTACAGAGTCTATTTGTGTTCCAGTGGACTTAGGGCTGTGTCAAGATGCATCTGCAAAAGCAAAAAAAGGTTAAAGGTTATTTTCAAGCTGAAAATGAAAGAAGGTTAAAGACACAACATTTCTGAAGGCACACTTGAGAAGGCTATGCAGCAGAAATGTTGTGCCTTTAATCTGCGTTCCTCTTCAGCCTGGAAATGACCTTTAACTTGTTTTTCTCATTGGATTCCTTTACCATTTGTTGAAACCTTCCTAAACATTGTATCTTTTTTCATAAAATAGACCACAAATTCAAAAATTAACAGTTTTTTGCTAAGGAACTTCAAATATTTCCTAAACAGTTAGAAATTAAAATATTAATTTATAGACCTTCAAAACCAAATTGGTAGTGAACTGTTTTATATCCATTATGTGTATGGCAGAATTAACTTACCACACACACACACACACACACACAAACACACACACACACACACACACCGAAACTCAATCATACTTGAAATTAAATTAACATGAGCAGGAAAACATGTGCAAACTTTACAAAGTCAGTGTCCCAAGATTTAAACCCAGGTCTCTGCAGCTCTTGTGGTATATCATTTCATACATGAAACATACTCATAGTCAAAAAACAATATACAAAAGAATCATTATTATAAAATTATTTATAAGTAATAAGTAATGTACAAGTACCCAGGGGTTAACATGAACACCAAACTGGATTGGTCTGACAACACAGTGGCACTGTACAAGAAGGGCCAGAGCAGACCGTACTTGCCAAGGAGATTCAGGTATTTTGATGTGTGCAGCAAACTGCTAGGACAAAGTTTTACTAGTCCATAATAGCCAGTGTGGTGGTCTACATTGCAGATTCCTGGGGAAGCAACCTGAGCTCCAAAGAAGCACAATGGGTGAACAAACTGTTATGGAGAGCCTGCTCCATTAAAGGGGAACCCTGAACACACTGGAAGAATCTTTACAAAAGAGGATGATGGCAAAATGGAATGGCATCATGAAAAATTCCCTACAGGATGTGTTCTCCAGAAGCATCCATCCATCCATTATCCAACCCGCTATATCCTAACTACAGGGTCACGAGGGTCTGCTGGAGCCAATCCCAGCCAACACAGGGCGCAAGGCAGGAAACAAACCCGGGCAGGGCGTTAGCCCACCACAGACTCCAGGAGCACTTTTGGCCAAAGGCTCATTCCGCCACAGTGTGCTAAGAAGTGCCTTTGGGGTTTTTTTTCTGAACACTGCTATCAGGTTTTTCATTTCTTCCACCCAATGTACTTGTTACAACTCTGTGTCATGCTGCTCTCAGCATATAAGTCACTACTAAAACGATCCATGCCAGTATAAAGAACCATCAGAGTCTGGCCTGAAGGAGCCAACTCAGCATTGCAGTACTGCTTTGAATGTACAGACTGGAATAGGTTCAAGGAGGCAGCCACCTATGACCAGCATGTTAAATTAGAAAAATACACTGACTCTGTAACTGGGTATATAGGAAAGTGCATTGAAGATGTCACTATTGAAAAATCATCATTATACATGCCAATCAGAAGCCATAGCCATGGGCGTCAAAGTGGGGGGGATTAATGATTACCCAGTGCCCACTTAGGGGTTTGTTTTTGAGAGGAAGGAGCCCAAAGAGACTGCTTATGTATAGGGCCCAGAGTTCTTGTGGTATAGCAGGTCCACAGTTCATGTGAAAAGGACCATTTTTTAAAAATAAATAATCGCAGCACTCGCGACTTAGTGAGGGGGCATTGTGGTGTGTGGCTGAAGTGGCTCCCGGGGTGATTTGTGATGCAGGCGGTCCTTGATTAAGTGCAAAAGTGAGGAGTCGTCCACATCCGTAATTGTTCCTGGGAGCTGCTGATTTCCACAGCTGAACCACAACCCCGTGATATATAGAAGAGTGAGGCGGCTAGTAGGGATGAAGAAAAAGAGAGAGAAAAAAAACAGACAGAGGTTGCAGGAGAAGGCAGGAGAGCGAGTGAGCAAGCGAGCGAGCGTGGAGCTGAGCAGGGAGCCTGGGTGTTTAGCCAACACCAGAGGAGCAGTCATGGTGGCTGCTCCCACTGAGTTTATTGTGAAAAGTGATAGTGACCATAAGGCGGATGACTTGCTGCGTAAGGCCACGGAGGGCAGCAGAAGTCAGGACTTGGGACGTGTATTCCCCAGCGTGAGCACCCTGGTTGCTGTTTGGTGGAGTCTACCGGAGGTAGGGGTCGGCGAGGCGAACCGATCAACCGAAGCAGGCAGAGCAAGTCATCTGTAGCTAGGGTGATTCCCCTGTTGCAGGGCCCATTTGGGAGAAGCAGGGGAGCCACCAGTAGTAGAAGGATGCACCAGATTTTTAAAAGGACAACTTACAGCCATTATTTTAACCTTGTTGTTTTAAATGATTTTTCTAATGGATTTTAACCTCCACGATTTCACTTCTGTTTTAATGGATTATTTATTTAATTACTTATTTTGATGCACTGCACTTTATTTATTTGAACACCTTGTTTTGTTTGCTGTTTTAAATAAAAGCACTTTACACTTTTGCACCATCCCCTTGCTTCATTGTGGTGATTGGAGCGGATTTCAATGGACATACTGGTGAAGGGAACAGAGGGTAAGGGTAGGTATGGTGTCAAGTAGAGGAATGCAGAAGTTCAGATGGTAGTGGAATTTGGGAAAAGGATGGACATGGCTGTTGGTAATACTTATTTTAAGAAGGAGGAACACAGAGTGACATACAAGAGTGGAGAAAGATGCATAAAGTTAGAATATATCCTATGTAGTGGGCTCAGTGTTAAGGAGATTGGACTATGCAAAGTGGTGGAAGGGGAAAAAATAATTAGGCAGCACAGAGTGGTATTCTGTAGGATATCGTTGGATATCAAAAAAGAAGTGTGTGGGGCAGAGCCAAGGATCAAATAGTGGAAGTAGGGAAAGGTTAAGTTCAGGGAGGAGGTAAGACAGGCTCTGGGTGACAGTGAAGAGCAACTACAACAGAAGTGGTAAGGGAGACACCTAGAAAGAAGGGTGTTTGGTGTGAAATATAGACAGAGGAAGGAGAACAAGGAAACCTAGTGGTGGAATGGGGAAGTACAGCAGAGTATACAGAGGAAGAGATTTATGATGAAAAAGTTGGATAGTCAGAGAGACGCAGAAAGTGGAGAAGAGTTTAAGGAGGTAAGGCATAAGAGAGGGATGGAGAAGGTAAAGAAAAGGCATATGATGAGTTGTATGAGAGGTTGGACACTAAAGAGGGAAGAAAGGTCCTGTACATATTGACTAGACAGAGTGACCGAGCTGGGAAAGATGTGCAGCAGGTTAGCATAAAGACAGAAAAAGACAGAAACATACTCACAAGCGAGGAGAATGTGTTGAGCTCATTAATGAAGAGAATGAGAGAGAGAAGGCTGAATGATGTGGAGACAGAGAAAGTGCAACAGATTAACAAGGATGAAGTAAGGACAGCTATGAAGAAGATAAAGAATGGAAAGGCTGACGGTCCAGGGAGCATACCTGTAGAAGCATGGAGGTGTTTCAGAGAGATGGCAGTGGAGTTTTTAACAGTTTGAGCCAGGTGCTGTACTTGGCACCAGGGAAAAAAATCGCCATACTTTCTGGGTGAGAAGAGTAAGAATCATAGAGTTGGATCAGTAGATACTGGAACAAGAGGTCTAGAGTTGATAATAGCACTTCTGTAAGGTGGTAAGTACTTCATGAGTCAACTTCAAGGACCAAGTTGGTGGAGAATTTAAGATCTTTTTTGCTATCCCAATCATCCTTTCCCAAGAGCCTCCCATGTGAGAGGCATGGGGAGGATTAAATTTCCAAACACAGCCCTCATCCTGAAGGAACTTATCAATAGTGTGATTATCAATGTTACTGGAAATCTTCAACTCTTTACAAGCACTGATGAAATTAGTTCTCAGAACGGATAAGTTTCACTGGACCTCTGATGGCAAGAAAACGTCTAAGAGCATTGATAAAACTTGAAGTGTCAAGAGTTTCACAGGACACTTAAGCAGGTAAATATCACAGCCCATCGTTTACTTTGAGCAAGTCCACCTCTTGTGCGACGCGAAGTCACAGTCCATGGACCAAAAACATCCAGGCCAACATTTGTAAATGGAGGTTCTATGGAAAGACGATCTGCTGGAAGGTTGGACATCTTTTGTATCTGAGGTGACCCACGAAGCTTGCGGCACGTAACACATCCATGAATTAAGCTGCTCACGCGCCTCTTGCCACCAACTATCCAGAGTCCAGCAGTACGTATGGCACCTTCTGTAAATAGCCGACCTTGATGCTGAATTTTTTCATGGTAATGTCTGACCAAAAGGTTTGCTACATGGTGCTTCCCTGGAATAATGAGGGTCTTTTTTCATCATATGGAAGCTCTGCTGCAATGAGTCGGCCTCCTACTCTGATGAGGCCGTGTGCATCAATGATAGGGTCTAAAGTTTTAAGAGGACTGCCCCTCGGAAGCTTCTCCTTTCTTTGTAAACTGGTATACTCTTGAGCATACACTGTCTCTTGAACTGAACGTATTATGATCCTCTTAGATTGTAACTGGATTGTTTAATGTAATCTTGGAAAGTGAGAGGATGCCTGAGGAGTGGAGAAGTGTACTGGTAGTGAATTTTAAGAATAAGGGGGGTGTACAGATTTGTAGTAACTACAAAGGGATAAAATTGATGAGCCACAGCCTGAAGTTATGGGAATGAGGAGTGGAAGTTAGATTAAGAAGGGAGGTGATGATTAGTGAAGAGCAATATGGTTTCATGCTAGGAAAGAGCACTACAAGATGCAATGTTTGCTCTGAGGGTGTTGAGGGGAAAAATATAGAGAAGTACAGAAGGAGTTGCATTGTCTTTGTGGACCTAGAGAAAACATGAAAGTGTCTAGAGAAGAGTTGTAGTACTGTATGAGGAAGTCTCCAGTGGCAGAGAAGTATGAAAGAGTGGTACAGGATATGTATGAGGATAGTGTGACAGTAGTGAGGTCTGGTGTAGGAGTTGCAAATGCATTCAAGGTAGAGGTGCGATTACATCGGGGTCAGCTCTGAACCCTTTCTTATTTGCAATAGTGAAGGACAGGTTGAAAGACAAGATTAGACAGGAGTCTCCATGGGCTTTAATGTTTGTAAATAACATTGTGATCTGTAGTGAGAGTAGGGAGCAGGTTGAGGAGACCCTGGAGAGGCAGATTTATGCTGTAGAGAGGAGAAGAATGACGGTCAGTAGGAACAAGACAGAATACATGTGTGTGACTGAGAGGGAGGTCAAAATGGTGAGAATGCAGGGAGTAGAGTTGGTGAAGGTGGATGAGTTTAAATACTTGGGATCAACAGTACAGAGTAATGGGGAGCATTGCAGAGAGGTGAAGAAGAGCGTGCAGGCAGGGTGGAGTGGATGGAGAAGAAGATAAGGAGTGATTTGTGACAGAAGGACACCAACAAGAGTGAAAGGGAAGGTCTACAAGGCAGTAGTGAGACCAGCTATGTTATATGAGTTGAAGACAGTGGCACTAAAAAAAGGCAGGAGACAGAGTTGGAGGTGACAGTGTTAACGATGTTAAGATTTGCATTAGGTGTGACAAGGATGGACAGGATTAGAAATGAGTGCATTTAGAAGGTCAGCTCAGGTTGGACGGTTGGGAGACAAAGTAAGAGAGGCGAGACTGCATTGGTTTGGACATGTGCAAAGAAGAGATGCTGCTCATATTGGGAGAAAGATATTAAAAGTGGAGCTGCCAGGTAAGAGGAAAGGAAGAAGGCCTAAGAGAAGGTTTATGCGTATGGTGAGAGTGGACATGAAGGTGTTGGGTGTAACAGAGCAAGATGTAGAGGACAGGAAGATATTGAAAAAGATGATCCGCTGTGCAACCCCTAACAGGTGCAGCTGAAAGAAGAAGAAGATTGACTGACTATTCACCACTGATCATCAATGGTTCTGCTGTGGCGAGAGTTAGTAGGAACAAATTTCTTGGGGTGTGTATTTCTGGTGACCTCTTCTGGACTATTAACACCAACTCTGTTGCCAAGAAGGCACAACAACGCCTCTTTTGTCTGCAGGGACTGAAACGAATCAGCTTGCCACAACCCATTCTTACCACCTTTTACAAAGGAACTGTGGGGAGTATTGTGACAAACTGTATAACTGTGTGGTTTGGGAACAGCCAATGAGCACAAGACTCTGCAGCATGTACTGAGGACCACTGAGAGGATCATTTGAATCACGCTCTCCTCAATCTAGGACATCTTTCAGACACACTGTCTGGGTAAAGCCTACACCATTGTGAAAGATGTCTCTCACCAGTCAAACACATTATTTGAACTCCTGCCGTCAAGAAGAATATACCTTAGTATTAAAATCAGCACAACCAGATCCAATAACAGCTTCTTTCCCCAAGCTGTCAAACACCTACATGTCACCCAGTACCATATCCCTATAACATTCAAATAATTATGTACTGTCACTTTGCACTCTGCAGTTTAATATGGATCTTGAACACTGTTCAAGCTTTATAGTCCTGCATATTTTGCCTTGTTATATTGTATTGTTGCTCTGCTTTTGGTAATGTTATGGTGTATGTTCAGTGTACAGTATGCTGTTTGGCCCATGCACCAGGGACTGTAAGGAACAACATTTTGTTCAATCATATACTATATATGTGAATGAATGACAGAAATATTGAGTTGAGTTATCAATTGATTGGCTGCATTATCTGTCCCATTAGACTGTAACCTTGTTTTTTATGTTTCTGCTGCTGTATGCATCTGACTTTCTTCAAGGGTTTAATAAAGTTTATCTAATCTATAAATTGGATGTTGATGTCAAACCTTGGCAAGACCCATAGTGCCGATATAAACATTTTAATAACAATTTTAGGGAGCAAAACAGGTCCAGTTTTAATCTAATAGGTTCTATATGTTTTTCTTAATTAGCATTAGCATTAGCATTAGCAACAATGAAGGCAATGTTCTATTTTCTACAGTCAATATACACTGCCACATTTGACAAGTAAGATAATATCTTTTTTTCATCTGTTATGGTCATTATGTCAAAATATATTTACTCATATACGGCAAAGTGTATTTACAGTCATGTGTAAATGTAAGTACTAACTCATTCAATTGAGTGGTTTTAAAAATTATGACATACAGCAATTACAATTTATCCAGTCCTCATCAAGTCTTAATTATGTAAGTCTACATTAATACTGTATGTGTGAAAAGCACACATCCATTTTTTGAGTAAGTTGTAAAACTCTGATTAGCAGTAATAACATGAAATTATTAGTTTCTTCATTTATTTATCATTTTACATTGTGATGGGGGAACGATATGCACATCTCCTTGCAACACTTCAGCTCATTGATGCTTGAATATATTCACTTATTCATAGCTCTTTCAAGTACAAATTACATATTCTATTTAAGGATGAGCTCAGGACATTTTTATGATTATTTTTTTTTAATGAGTTCATATTGTGCTCGCAATTGTTATTATATTGCATTCATCAAGATTTTACTTGGTTGCAAAATATCATAATCATCATCTCTCCAAAACTGTCCTTGAAGGCTACTTGAGGTTCTTGTGGTGACAATCTGTGTTTGGCTTCTCCCAAACATGACACTGTTTGACGGACACCCATACTATGTTCGCATTTTTCCATAAGGTATTTTCTGTAAACCTTGTGCCATATACTTTGACCAGTGTGGCTACCCATATTGGTGGCAAACATTGCTTCCCCTGCTCCGTTTTTCTTTCTGCACAGTGCTGATCTTACACTCTTAACTACGAGCGGTCTCTCTGTTAAACAGTAAACCTATGGCAAAATAAACATAGCTGCTCTTCAGAAACTCCCTCGTAAACAGTATTTCAATGAGATACAAGCACACTCTTACTCATCATCCCCTTTACGGGATCAGCTGCAGGCTTGCAGGCTTACCGCACAACATGCTTCTTCCACAAGGTTCAGAGCATTTAAAAGACAGAGGCCCGGCCAACCTAACATCTCCTACTGTCCTGTCCTCTCTTCCTCAGACTGGCTGCTTCCAAGCCACTGAACTCACTTGATGAAGAAGAATTTGTGTTCTTTTGACCTGGAGAGCTGAGCTGGACTGCCATGTTTGACACTTGCAACCTGTGTGATTTGTTACTGTTGATAATCCCCTTCTGAGTAAAATCATGTGTCTGTACGTGCCAGTTCAACAATAAAGATTTTGTACCTTGGAAACCTGATCCCTTTTTCAGTCTCCTTTGCAATTCTGTGACCTAGGTTTGACAATAGAGAAGTAGCTTTGTCAACTGGAAACCTTATGGTTCCAGGCTTTTTTGTGTGGGAAATCATTCACCAAAGCATATGGCCATACTACATGCATGAAGTAAGAAATTTATTTATATCTTAAACACTGAGGACTTTATTAGGTTTAGTATCTAAACAAAACAATGTCAAAAAACAAATACAAAAAAATAGTTCATAAAAAAAATCACACTAAACATGTTGAACTGGCTGCATGACCTGACATCATCATCTCAATATAACCTAACCTATAACCTGTGGCAAAGATAGTGCTTCTGTTTTTAGCTGCTTATTGCCTATAATAAGCCATGCAAATACTCAGAATCAGAGCTGGCTAAATTATTTTAGCAAGTGGATTTCATCAGATTTTTTGCTTGGCTCATGAATATCAGGTTCTTCAAACAGTCCTCCAATTGTAGGTTAACTACTATTAAGATTGCAAATGTTGTTTTTTCTTTTTGCAGCTTTAAATAAATTAACATTATTATTATTAAATATTAGTACTAATACTTTAAAAATGGCTACAAAGGACAATGACATTAATACTTAGATTAAATGTAAAGCAAACAGCATTTACTACTCGTAGACAGGGTATGTTGAACTGTAAATGTGCAAGTATACAGTTATATAAAAAGAAAAACACCCGCTTCAAGATATATAATGATAATCTTAACCTCATTTTTCAGTCTCTTTCCACAAACTAGAGGTATTTTGGATCATTAGGTCTAAGGGATTTAAATAACGCAACATCTTAACATAGCTGAGCTCTGGACTTTGACTTGACCATTTCAAACCTTTGATTTTTATCTTTGTTAGCTATTCAGTTGTTGATTACCTGGTGGGCCTATTCTGTATTTGTCTTGTTGCATGATCCAGCTTTGTAGAAATGTAGCTCTTTGACAGATTGCCTCATGTCTTCTTTTAGAAAAATTGATTTTAATTAGAAGTTCATAGTGTATTCAATAACTGAAGCGTCCAGATCCTGTGGCTAATTAAACAACCCCACATAGTCTCCACTCTGCCAATACGCTTGACTGTTAGAATGAGGCTCTTGTGGAGATACACTGTGTTTGTTTTTCACCTGATATGGTACTGTGCATAACATCAAATTTTAGCCTTGTGTGCTGAAAGGTATTTTTGTAAATATAAGTCATGGAGACATTTGGTTTTCTTCTGGCTGTTATTCCATGTAAACCATACACATTCAGTTGTTTTCCTGATAGTAGGGTCATTAAATATAAAATTTACCATTTGAGAAGACTACAGATTTCTGATAGACTTTGGGTTACTTGCGATTTTTCAGAAAATCATACCATATAATCTTTGGTTAAGTGTGCAGAAAACCTGTTTGTATGCTCTCCATTTAAAAATAAACATTTTGAGAAGAAGTTAAAACATAAAAATTAAATAATTTAAATTATTAAATAAATTGGACTTTATATTGTTTGGAAATGGGTTTGTAACAATTCCCAGACTAATGACCAGCAACTGTTGTCTTTTTGAAATAACTGTAGATGACTTTTGCCTTTCGCATAATACTACCACAAACATGAAGCATCTAGATCCTACTTTCATTTAGGCATGGCTGCATCTCCTTATCATCAACTAATCAAGCGTGCTTAATTAACAGCATCTTTCTTTAACTGCATTCTTAAATAATAGGGAGGCAGTAAGGGAGTAATTATTTTTCTCTTTATTCTTTTTCTATAAATAATAAAGCAAAATCTGTTAATGTGTGTGTGTACGTGTGTGTTTTTAATTAGCTGAGGTTAGATTTACCTGATGTTAGGACTTGAGAACTTGACGATTATGAATTTTGTTCTCACATTTAAAATCAAGCAACTGAAAAGAACAATACTGACTTTTACACATGACTAAAAACTAATCAAATTGAGAAATATAATAGGTTAATAAGGTTATTTGTCATGTATACAGAGTACAGATACTGTAAATTCTTACTTACATGTGTTAATCAACATGCAACATGTCTTCACTCACTGATGTCGTGATTAGTGAGTATAACTACCTTACCCCGAAACTCCTGCCTTCTTTACCAAAAAAACTCTCATAACATATATTTGTCATTTTTTATTATATTTGTATTTTTAATTAATCAATTCATTACTAATAGATTACTTTCAAATTTTAGTGCAAGAGTTTTATTCAAATCATAAAACATAAAATAATATTTCGAATCTTGCGCAATATTCAATTAAAAAAAACATAAGTTATAAATCAGGAGAGAAAAATTAGAACTTTTTATAAAAGTGTAAAGATAATTAAAGGTTCATAACTGTTTTACTTTAAAATGATTTCTTTTTGCATCTTAGATACAGTTTTGGCCATTTTTAAAACATTACTTTATGAATTGAATTGGCTATTAAGAACAGTAAATGGCACACTCATGGACAGCTTTTATATATCATAGTCTTTCAGAACATCATAGCAAAATACAGTATGCTTAAAAATATTACTTGCCGTTTTAATTTTTTTCTTATGTAAAGTATTCTTTAAATGCAGTATTTTGTTTAAAATGAGCTCATGGCTGCCTTTAGGTTAATTTAATTTATTTAAGTTTTTTTTAGGTTAATTAGGTTATAATGTCTTTTTATATGTGTCACCACACACTCCTTTTCAGGTACAGCAAAGGTTAAAATAATTCTGCCCAATAACGTAATTGGTTGAATTCTTCTCTTTTTTAAGGACTTCACAACAATCTGTCAATTTTATTACATGTTATTTAATTATAATGCACCCTAATAGTTAGGAATGATGCCTTACAGCTCTAGGGACCAGTGTCAGAGTTTATTTGCATGTTGTCAATGTATTTGAACAAAGTTTGGTTTTCTGCAAATACTGTTTTTTTTTTTTTCATTTTGAAAAAACATGAAGTTAAGTTGGATTTACCCTCTGGGCATATCCTAACCAAAGGATTGTTATCACTTTCAAGGATAGCTTCCATCTTGCACTTGATGATGTCAGGAATAAACCCAGTTTCATGTGCCAATGTAATGGTATAACTCTCACAGTTTAGCCCTAAAAACAAGATAGCAAAAATACATTAACTTTAAGAAATGAAAATATAAAAATGAACAGAAGTCAAAAAGGTCCAGGCCTGATTTAATGTAAGCCTTAAAAAACTAGCTGTTTCAAATACTTAATCAAGTAGTGTTGATCCTTATTAATGAGACTGCTTTGGCTGCATTGTTGAGGTGCAATAATGGTACACTCTACCATTTTTATTAGAAGGGTGGCTAAGAGCACTATGCAATTAAGCTCAAAACCATTCACCAATATAATAATTTAATCAAAAATAAAATTAGCAAATAAGAAACAGCAATTAGCAAATATTTGGCATTATGAGTTCATATTATAAAAACAAAATCTCATGGACCTACATTTTTTAACCATTTAATGCAGATTGACAATCTTGCAAATTTGCTGTTTTTCATCAAATATTTTATTAGTGGCATCACTTTTTGAGAAAATGTAGATAATGTCATTGAACCATGGTGTTTGACTGTTATTTCTAAATAACTTTCATTTAAGTGAAGCCAATTTATCTAAAGCTTGTTATACAACTATGTTCTATGGTGGGTTGATTAATACTGGATTCACAGCTAAAGTTTACGACTGTCAGAACATCAATAAACCTGGAATGTTTAGGCTGTTAAGGTGTCGCTTTGCACTAATCCTTGTCTGTACATTTATTGAAAGTGACAAAAATAAATAAAATATAATTAAATAATGATTGGAAACAGGAGAGTTAAAGTAATTACAATGTGGATGTTTAAATTAAATTAACTCTTGCAGCAGGCACCTATTTCTGCATTTATTTGCAAGTTAAGATAACTTAATAAAATGGCTTCATCATAATAAATAGCTGAATTAGAAAGTAGTGAAACTAAATTAAGAAATGATGAATATTTAAAATAGGTTTGCAAACTAAAAGTATAAAGAATAAGTTATGTATATTTTTGTTAAGCATTTACCAACCAAATGATCTATTATATTGTGTCCCAGTGGTAGTGCTGCTGCCTCAGAGTAAGGTGACCAGGGTTCATGTCCCGGGTCTTCCCTGTACAGAATTTGCATGTTTTCCCCATGTCTATGTGGGTTTCTTCCAGGCGCTCTTGTTTCCTCCCACAGTCCAAAGACTTACAGGTTAGGTGAATTGTAGTCGCTGAATTAGCCCTAGTAGTGTGTGTGTGTGTAAAAAATATTGCAAGTGCAAGTGTTGCATTTTGAGGAGAAATTTATTTTGAGCGTACAAAAGCTGAATTTGAGTGAACAAAATTCATTGCTGCATGCAAAAAATGTATTTCAGTGTTTGCACTTATCCATATACACACACACAATAGCACCCCCTCTCGCTCAGTTTTTCATTTGCTTGCTCGCAATGTGTTGCTAGCTCACAACATTCTCTGCTGCAAGCGCTCAACTCTCTGTACACCGTTATAAGTGTGCCACAAAACCAACCAATCACAGACTTGGTTTCAAAAATTCTGATTGGCTCTTACGGTCTCCAATCAGCTCGCTAGCTGCTGCATTCCGGAAACAGTCCGAAATGTAGCTAAATCCAGCTAAACTCAATTAAACCCCAATTTGCGGATAATATCTTTAATTATTTTATTTTAAAATATATTATTTGTTAAGACTTTCGTTGGTGTAGTATAATGTAGTTGCATTATACAACCATGCCAACTGACTGCCAACTGACTGTTTCGGTTGACTGTTGTGTGTGTGTATATGGATAAGCGCAAACACTGAAATACATTTTTTGCACGCAGCAATGAATTTTGTTCACTCAAATTCAGCTTTTGTACGCTCAAAATAAATTTCTCTTCAAAATGCAACACTTGCACTTGCAATCTTTTTTTACGTGCGCTCAATATTTTTTTACGTGTGCTCAGAATAGTGGCACTGAAATAACGCCATAGTGATGTGCGCATGTACACCGTGCAATAAACTCGTGCCTTGTCCAGGTTTGTTGCTGCCTTGTGCCTAATGCTTGCTGGGAGAGTTTCCCCAAATGGTGCAATCTCATTTATGGAAACAGTTTCTACATACATTTTACCAAAAAATTCCATAACCAAATTTTGTTTGATTTTTGTTCTTAAGAAATTTGTATGAAAAAAACTCATACAAATTTTTTTGTCTCCTGATACTGAATGAAATCAATAAGTACTGGGTGAAAGAACTGTTTACTTACTTAAATATATAAAAAACAATGTTAGTTCAGTTGGAGTGGGCCTCATCTTTAGTGTAACAATATTAATATGAGAGTCTGTGAGCCTTTTCAATAGGTTCAAATTACAATGCAATTTTCTAAGCAATGTATACAGGTATATGCTGTACATGCCCCTGATTAACTCACAGACTGACTGACAGACAAGAAATTCATAAGTACCTGCAGACAACCTAAGGAGAAACAGTTTTCATGAATGGATTCAACTCATGGCCCCATGATCTGTAAAAATACAACCTCAAGAAAAAGTTTATTTAAATCATAAAAACTCAGTTAAAACTAGTGATGTTTAATGTTTAATAGTTGGAAACAGCTGTCTTACCTCTGGTCTATGCAGAAGAGTACAGATGACAGCATATCTAACTACAGTCCAACTATCCAGGATCGTGGTTTGTGTGTCATCTGTATCCTTTTATTTTTATTCTGGCTCTTTTTTATGATTCATATACAAAAATATAGTAATCTCTTGTTCTTTGTGGAAAAGTCTGAAACAAGTGAATAACTTCCTCCATTCCTTGGAATGCAAAGAGTATTTGCAGCCACAGACTACACAGAGTTACCAAAGGATATGCAGAGACTGCTGAAGGACTTCATATCACAGGAGACAGTACCAGAAGCTTGTAATGTGGAATTTGATTTAATCTTGCTCTGAATCATAACTTTGTATTGGCATAAGAACTTAAAAGCAGATATTGCCTCATCATGTTATGGATTTGAAAAATATGTTTGTAAACAAGTGACAGTAGAAGTTATTAATTTATATTACCTACTCAAATAATTCAATTCATCCTTAATCATTCTCTCTCTACACAACACTAATTAAGTTATATTGCATAACCTGCATTTTTGAGAAGGACCCAACTTTCATAGTTTTGTGTTTTTTTCTTTCTCTCCAATCCTCAGCATGTTATTTATGGTAAAATGCTTGCACAGTTCACCTTATATAACATATGTAATATTGCGTGTCACTTGGTATTAAGTACTTAATCATCATATTCATTTAGTCGATGGTGTTTGCTCTTAAAAAAAAGTTTTATATTTCCAAAAAGCATAATCCTTGCTCTTCAGATTAATATTAATAGTAAAAAAAAACTCCTGGAAGTTTTTTTTCTTAACCATGGGCAGCTAAAAATGAAGAGTGAATGTGATGATTTTGGAAGAGAAAGTATTTCATCTGGATGTAACAGGGCAATACATTTATTTTTGGCTGTGGATAGTAGTTATTGTGTGACTTAGCCCACAGTTTGATATATTTATAAGAAATAAAAAATTAGCAAATGCTGGTGCTCCAATAGTTAGTTGTAAAGACAAGATCCTGAATGTGTAATAAAGCTTAAGTGAAAATGGAAAGAGCCATCAATGTTTAGACTTTACTCCTACGAACCACCAGAGATGACTGTATGTGCAATATAATGAATACTCCATAAGTAATACCAGATTATTTATTCTTATGATATATGCAGCTAATATTGTTTACAAAGAATTATTATACATGTTAAGAGTTGGATATACTTCATTTCTAACAGTATTATAATAAAATTATGCATTAAATAAAATTGTCGCTTATTAGCATTATCTGATCAAAAAAGCATTGAACTATAAGCAGTTTACTTTAATATTATATTTATTCAAGAAATTACTAGATTCTTCATTTTAGATGTTTTAGTACCAAAATGAATAGAGTTGGCTGTAGTTTTGTTTTCAGTAGTTACTGACATTGTTCAAAATTGCATACTGTTTAGTACTGTACTCAAACATTTATACAACCATCTAAAATGAACCACTTAGCCCAGTATGTGAATGAAAGCTAGACAAAGAGCAAAAAGTCCCAATAACAGATACAGTAAGCATTACATGTTTATGCTATAGTCCATGTCTTCATCCAGCAGGATATCAAAAACAAAATCAGATAACAGCAATCATCACATTTTATTTATCAAAAGACAAGGCTCTGATTAAAACTGTGTACAAAAAAAAGGTTTTAAAAAAATGATCCAACATCCAGGGTAAAAGACAATTTTTTTTCTAAAGTTGACTTGCCTTTACTTCATTCCACATGTCGGATAGAAATTGAAATTGATCTTTAATAATTGGCAATCTTTAAAATCACATTCAATTTGTTGTTTTGGCAGAACTATGGTAGTATGGTGGCTGTGCTATTGCAACAATGCAATATCTTAAATAACTAACATATAATTATGTGATAATGTAGAAATACCTTACATTCATATAATAAACTTGAAATGTATTTGGACATTATTGTTATTTTTGGTTTCAAGGTGCTAAATGCATATTGTAGTATATTATCCAATGGCACAATTAACAGTGTGTCACCATCCAAACACTTCTGGAGCTTGGTATATATATATATATATATATATATATATATATATATATATATATATATATATATATATATATAGTGATCTTTGGCCGGCTTGTCAACCCGGCCAATACCCCTAGGCTGCCAGATGGAGCCCTCCCTGCAGTATGGAGGTGCCCCGAAGACCAGCAGGGAGTCATGGAATATGTAGTTTTTATACAAGACCCTGCTAGATACCACAGGGGCCACAAGAGGAAGCTGCAGGGAACACCGAAGATTTATTTGTGCCTAATAACCTGGAAGTGCGTCAGAGGAAGACCGATATGCTTCCGGGGTGAAAAGCAAAGGACTTGTACCTGACCCAGAAGTGAAAGAATCACGTGGACTGGGGATTGGGAAACATTTCTGGGTCAGGTACTATAAAAGGACTATGGGAGCTCCCAGACGGCAAGCTGAGCTGGGTAGTAGGAGGGCAACATATCTGGGAGTCGGAGGATTGTTTATTATTGTTATTTGTGATTGGTTTATGAATAAAGTGGAGTAGAGGGTGCTTTGTGCACTATGGCGATTTAATAAAGTCAACTATTGGACTTTTACCTGGTGTCTGGAGTCGTGGACAGGGGTTCAAGGGAGCGATAGCGCCCCCAATCTGTCACAATATATATATATATATATATATATATATATATATATATATATATATATATATATATAGACACACACACACTATATATATATATATATATATATATATATATATACAGTATACACACTATAAACATGTAACTTTCATTTTTTTGCAGTTTTCCCCATTTTATACACACAAAAAATGGAACTATGCAAACAATTCTGAAAATGTGAAAGTCATGTATTAACAACTTGACTTCAAACTACTAAACTCTAAGCACAATTCCATTGGTCTAATCAAATACCATTCTAAATTACAGTTTTGCAAATCTCTGAAGACAAATTTAATCATTTACCACACTTTGTTCACCCAAAAGAAATGGCCTTCAAAATGCATCATCGTAATAACCAATTAGTCTCACTCGAGCTGTACCTGTGCAAACTCAATTGGAAGAACAATACATGTTTCAGGGTATAAAAGAGGCATCATATCACTTTTACAGGTGTTAGATAAGGTGATGGAGCAGCAAGAACACAGAAGAGGAAGACAAGGCCTTGCAAGCAATGCGGAAATGTCACCATGTGTGCTGCCATTGGTCAACATGGGGTCACACATCACCATGCAGAACTTGTTCCCTATAACACCCCGTTTGCTAACATTCCTTGACGAACTCAAAAATATATTCATCTGCCCACAGGAAGAGAAAATAAAGCAGCCCACCTTCATTGTCATTTGGGATAATGTAAGTTTCCACCAAGCCATTCTGGTCCACAACTGGTTTACCAACAATCCATGTTTTGTAGTGGTGTGCCTTCTTCCTATTCACCTTTTCTAAATCCAATAGAGGAATTCCTTTCAGCATGGCGGTGGAAAGTGTACAAATGTATACCCCACAAGTGTGTCAAACTGCTCCAGGCAATGGAGGAGGCATGTGATGACATCTACACAGATGAATGCTAGGGATGGATCCACCATGCCTGGCATTTTTTCCCCCGCTGCCTGGCCAGTGAAAACATCACAGCTGATTTACATAGATGAAGTGGCCTGGCGCTCTCCATGATGTCACTTGTTATTTGACTTTTAAGCACAGTGTGTAACTATACTCAGCCTAATACAGTGCACATAACATAAAGCTTGCAAGAAATATTAGATATTGGAATGAAGGGCTTTATTCCACCACCACCTCTCAATATCCCAGATGAGCTTCTCAGCAAATTGGTGTCCACATGGATTCCCACTTCAGTGAGGAGGCGGCATGGGTTGAGACAGGAGAGGAAGCAGAAGTGAGGTAAGAGAGCCAGTGTTCATGCTAGGCTAAAGAACTCCCTGAACAAGCAGACTCTCCCAACCTGTTCATCGCAAACACCAAGTCTTTAGTCAAAAAGATTGACAAGTTGAGACTGTGGATTTCGTCCCATAGGATGAACAGTTGTGCCTCATTTTTTTCATGGACACCTGCCTGAATGGTAACATCCCCAATGCAGCTATTGAGCTTACAGACTGACTGTTTACCACTGAGATCGGACCACTAAATCTGGTAAGGTCAAAAGCAGTGGGGTGTGCATATATGTAAAATAATACTTCCACGGCCACTGCTGAAGAATATTTCTCTCCAGACTTAGAATTTATAGTGATGAAGTGCAGACCTTTTTAACTACTGAGGGAACTTACAGTCATGTTTCTCACCGCAGTTTATGCTCCTCCATAGGCTAATGTCAAGCTGACATTGACTAAACTGCACAATGCTACGAACGGTCTGCAAAATATTCAACCAGATGGCGTGTTTATCTTAATGGGCGATTTTAATCACACCAACCTTAAAACTGTGTTCCCCAAATTTTATCAGTTTGTTGATTTCCCAACAAAAGGAAATAATTCTCTGGATTACACATACTGCAATATGGCAAATGCTCATACAGAATCAACCTCCCCCAACCTCGGCCAATCTGATCACATTTCTTTGTTCTTGATTCCTGCATACAAACCTCTTATCGCTAGGACAAAGCCTAATGTGCAAACCATTCAGAGTCTGGCCTGAAGGAGCCATAACTGAATTACAGGACTGCTTTGATGATATCAATTCGGAACAGGCAATTACAAAAGACAATTAAATATAGACTTTAAATGCCTATGCCTCCTCTGTCGTATCTTAAATTAACTTCTGTGTGGACAATGTCACTATTACTAAGAGTATCCATACTTTCCCTAATAGGAAACCCTGGATGAACAAGGGAGGTCCAAGACCTATTGAAAGCACGTGACATTGCTTTCCATATGGGAGACCCAGATGCCTACAAAATGGCTAGGTCCAATCTGAGGGAAGGCATAAAGGAGGCAAAGCTCTGCTACAAAGCACAAATAGAAAACAATTTTAACAGCTCTGACTCCCGCCAAATGTGACAAGGCATTAGGTCCATCACAGACTACAAGGATAACACCTCTTCAACCAATATGGGTTGACAAGGACAGCAACAAACCTAACAACAAACTAACCCAACAAGAGGCCCCATTATGCAGTCTGGTGCTGAATGCACATGAGGTGAGATGGGTTCTAAGCTGCATTAATCCTAATAAGGCAGATGGCCCTGATGGGATTCCTGGATGGGTACTGAAGCATTGTGCAGAACAGCTGACAGCAGTGTTCACCAGCCTGTTTAATATCTCTTTAGAACAGGCCACTGTCCCCACTTGCCTCAAGTCTGCTACAATTGTCCCTATTCCAAAACAGGCAGTGGTGAGGTCCCTGAGTGATTATCTCTTGGTGGCCCTGACCCCTATTGTTATGAAGTGCTTTGAACAGCTTGTCCTCAGACATATAAAGAGCAACACCTCCACCTCACTGGACCAATACAAGTTTGCTTACAGGGCAAACAGGTCAACTGAGGATGCTGTCTCACTTGCCATTCACAGCCCTGTCGCACCTGGAGCAGATGCTGTTCATTGATTACTGCTCTAGTTTCGACACCATCCCTTACAACAAATTGGCTATCAAACTAAACAACTTGGGCCTCAACTCACACCTGTGTACCTGGATTTTAGATTTTGACACTAACAGGCCACAAAGTATGTGAATGGGAAAAGCACTTCTCTTCATCAGTAACACTGAACACTGGGGTACCGCAGGGCTGTGTACTGAGCCCTCTCCTTTACTCCCTCTTCACAAATGACTGCAAATCTACCCATGATACTAACATCAAAGTAAAGTTTGCAGACATCACAGAATAGGTCTGATCTCCAATAATGACAAAGAGAAGAAGTCAAGAACCTGGAGAGTTACAGCCAGAAGAACAACCTTGCACTAAATTCCAGGAAAACGAAGGAACGGATTCTGGACTTAAGGAGGCTGAATTACAGCGGTCACCATCCTATAAACATTAACAGCGAGAGTGTGAAGACAGTCCAGAGTTTCAGATTCTTGGGAGTCCACATCAGCCAGGACCTGTCATAGACAACAAACGCAACAGCAATGGCCAAGAAAGATCTTCAGAGGCTTCACTTTCTGAGGAGCCTGAAGAAAGCACAACTCCCACAACAGCTGCTGGTTAACTTCTCCAGGTGCACCATAGAGTCTGTCATCATGTACTGCATTACAGGTTGGTACTCTGGCTGCAACTCTGGGAATAGGGAGAGTGTCCAGCATATCATTAAAACGGCTCAGAGAATTACTGGCACACAGCTACCATCACTGAAAGATATTTTCACTACCTGCTGCAGCAGAAAAGCAAAGAACATTTGTAAAGATCCAACTTACCCCAACCATAGTATTTTTACTCCTCTGCCCTCTGGCAGGCACTTCAGAGCCCTGCATGCACCCTCTACCAAAATGACAACTTTTATTCCAAAGTAATCAGCCTATTAAATGCGCAGCAATCATTGCCCCTTTCTATAACAGACACCATCACTGATTGAACTGAACATCTGCATCAACTACACATAATCACACACTCAAACATGACCAGTGTGGAACTCATGGCCATTATATTGACTGTAGTTTTCACTGTGACTTCATTTATTTGTGACTTCATTATTTATCTACTCATGCGTACATGTTTACCTTTACTTTTACTCTGTGTATTTTTGGAACTGTTAAAGTTTTTTTGCAACTGCTTACACACTAAATTTAAAACTTTCCCACAATTAGCAAAACCTGAAACTCAAGGAGCAAAACATCAGCCCAGATTTGCACAACTTTAAGCACATTGTCAGCTTCACTCTTTTTGCAAAACACTAAACACAGTGATTTGCAAAACACTAAACACACTTTGACACACAAATAGATCATGATGTCACTTCCTTGCAATATCAAAGCAAAGGCTTTCAAATAAACACACCCATGAACCAATTGGTGAAACGCAGCCACCAGGTGTGCACACACACAGGTGCATAATTATGGGCACACCAATCAGGTCTACAAGCACTATAAAAAGGTAACAGGTCACCTGTCTTACAGTAACTGACTTGAATACACGAAAAGAAATAAATATTTTCATTGGTCTGCACAATTTGTGTCATGTAGTGTTGGTAAATTTATCTTTAGATTTTCTCAGTGTAAATGCTAAGTGTTTTAGGCTGAGCACAGGAGTGTTTAACTGATACAAACAGAATCAGACAATATGATGGATGTGTTTATGTTATGACAATAAAATAGAGTTATTGTAAGAAATTGTATAGTTTTGACTAACGTGTTCCATTTTGCGAATAATCTGAGGTGTTGTGCTATTTGGGTGTAGTATTGCACTAATTGTGTGATGTGTTTTGGAAAACCGGGCCGTTTTCAAAATTGTTCTTACAGTAAGCAATTGAAAAAAACTGTTATAGTAACTGTGCGTCTCATAGTTTAATGTTTACTTAGTTTATTATCTACTCTGATATACTTTTATGTACGACATCTGTAGGCTTGCTCCAAACGATATGTCATTGTGTTGCACAGTCACAATAATGGTATCTTGCTTCTTGGATTAGGTCCTCTGTCCTGACCAGGATCAGAGGCGGGATGCAGAGTGATTTGTTTCATTGCATTTTCCAGTTGTTTTTGTCAGTTTAGCTGGACATTTTGTCTTGCAGTAACAAATAAATATTTTGTTAACTTTTTGTATCTGTGCACTGATTTTTTGTAGTTTTTCTAATTGTACTTACATTAATTGATGTAATTACTGTGTTCTGTTGTATACTACATAAAATAGGTAACATTTCTGTTCCATATACGTGTAGTATTATAAATGCTATTTTGGGACAAGAAGCCCTACACTTTACCAAAATGAGAAAAAAGGAAACTTATTTTCACACACTTGGCTTCATGAGGCCATGTTACATTTTCAAATGAATACAAAACACTTTTGATGGTAGTGTTTAGAGCTTATCATATCAGTGTCATTTGATGTTCTGTAAGACATTTAATAGGCGTGTCTATTGTTTTGGTGGGAGGAATCGGTTTTTGAGAGGAGAGAACATGGTTTTGAGTACTGTGTTTCATTTTGCAAGATATATGTGGAGTTTTGACAAAGCAGCTAACTCTTTTCAGTTTGCGTTTAATTTTGAGAAATTGAGCCACACTTTAAGGAAATGTGGTTAAGCATTTGGGAAAAACTGTAATACAGCAGGACTTCAATTTATCTACGATAGAAAGCTTATCAGAAGTAGCATTTATTAAAAAATGTTTGTGCTGTAGTTAAATTTTATTTCATAATCATTTGAATATAAGCAATTTACTGCATTTACTATATTGCAGAAACAACTGAATGTATACATTTTAAAGAGTGAACTTTATCTTTATTTAAAAATATAAAAAAGAAGGAATATAATTCTAAATATAAGTCTGAATCTTTTAACTAATTCAGCATTTAAAAATTTCTCATAAACAACTTTTAATTGGTTTCCTGCTAAATGAAGGTTTTACTGTACTTTATCTATACAGAATAAAATATATGTCACTGGCAACTCATATGAAATGCATATTTCATTGTAGTGTTACCAATTGAAGTTAATAATCCCAATTATAATATCAAGGGTAATAATTATCAATTATTAATTTTGTGATAATTGTGCACCCCTACTACCTATATAATGCAAAAATTAATATTTGCATTATAGACTCCAGATCTTGTGGTGATTACTACATGGCAATATACTTCATCAGCAAATAATCCCACACAGCACTAAACTCCAATGTGAAGTGCAGGAAAGTTATCACTAGACGACTCCTGACATTCCAGTATAACCATCAGTCAGAGTGCTTGGTGTTCCCAATACCCATTTTTATACAGACAGACCAAGTTAATTAGAGGGTTTGCATTAGAAAATGAATGAAAGGAACTGAGAGAATGGACATACAAATTGGTCCGTGATGAAATACCCTACACATTTTTTGCAATGGGGCCAGGATACAGTATTTTCCAGAATTGTGTTAAAGGCCAAATGTGTTCATGCCTAACTTAAATAATTTCATTGTGACATTCTGTAGTTATTGTTATTTAAACATACAAAATATGTACATACAAAACTGTATTCCAAAACAGTCTAGAGGTATAGTTCATCATTTCATGCATGAACTCCAGACTTTGAAGCAGTGAAACATTGCTTTCGTATACCATGAGATGAATTTTAGCAACATCTGCAACATGTTGTGTGATTAAACAATACTTGTACTTTCTAATATCAGTGTTACAAGTGTGAAATGCTCAAAGCTCTCAAAATCTAGAAAAAAAGAACAAAAAATAGTAAGTAGAACCTGCCTTTTATATTAAGAATGTGCCTATTGGTGATTGATGCTAATCTTCTTTAAAATATGGCAGTCTTCCATAGGCATCACACCTTTCAGCAGGGAGCTTCTTTCACTATTAGGCAATGACTAGCACAGTTCACATTTTGCCATTCCTGGCCCAGTTATCTCTGTGTGGAGATGGTGCAATCATTCTAAGTCATTCTGTGGTGTTTGTTTGCTGTTGCATTCATTTATTTTGGGTGTATTACATTTCACCTTATCAAGCCATAACTCTGGAATGACCTCACTGACTGTATAAAAATTTTTTTTAAAAGCAAACACATGATTACAGAGACAGACAGACAGATATTGGCACTGTATAAATAATAATGTTTCTACATACATATTTGTACATTTACATTTACAGATATTTGTCCCTGGGGGAAATTTGTTTTTTTTATATAAGCTCAATAATTAAATAAATAAATATTATTATTATATTTTGACAAACAAAAAGTTATTCTCAAAACATACAAGAATAACTGAAAGATAATAAAAAAAAACTGTGACATGCATAAAGATAAAAAGAACAGTCAGAGTGAGGCATTTTGCAGATGTATTGCTGTTGGTATAAAGGAACTCCAGTATAATTTCTTGACACAGTTCTGCAAATAATTTGTTGGCTGAAAGTGCTCAGTGTTAGTGTGTATGGGAGAGCATGTGAAGCATTGTTCATAACACTAATTTTTGTGTTAATTCTCTTGTTTTCTACTACCTCCATGGAGATGGAGTTTGTTCTATAAATAAGCCCTCTTTTTTCAATGGGAAAGGTGCTACATTAATAAAATGTATTATTATTAATTAGCTTGTTGATTTGGCGATCCTCCTGCAATTATATATTGACCTTAACACACAAATGTAGTATTTTATTAGAGTTTAATTTTTGTTAACCTAGCAAGTCTTCTTTTATGCAATTTAAATCTTCGGTGTACGGTACAAGGTGGTTAAAATGTTGCCACAAATGTAATTACAGGTTTTCATCAAAGCATACAAATAGCTTGGGTTTTTGTTTTTTTTTTTTAAATCAGTCAGTCTCACAATCCACTAACTTCTGATGGAGAAGCTGTAATGCAGACATTAATAAAGTTTCATCTGCTTGTCCACATGTATGTACTCTGTACATGTGCCAATACTACTACTACTACTGTACTGCAATGAATATTAAGTGAACCTCCACTCTTAGAACTCAGAAACTGAGAGAATGACATTTAGTTTAGCGATGAATTACAACAGATTTCTCACAACATTAAAATGAAGAGTTTGGTCAATTGGAAAGAATTTTTTTTCTGACCACCATCTACCATCTTGATTAGGAGACACTATTGTCCTACTTCAAGAAAATTATAATGGAATAGATTTATCTTAAGCTGCTGTTTCTCACTTACATCACAATTTGGGATATTGGAAAGGTTTAAACTGTATTTCTCCTGGGTATATGATTATGTTAGGAATAGCCATTTTAGAGGTGAAAAGACATCTTAGCTACTTAGCTACACAACAAGTGTGCAAAATTGTTAAAATAATACATTTGTAATGAACTGGAGTAGAATCCATAGCAAAATGGATGTGAGGAATCCATAAGTTCGCATAAGTCATGCCAGTCCTCCTTTATTTGCCTGGATAAGGTTTCACCTAAGTGGGCTTGACTCCTAAACCTACAGGCCTGCTTTAGCCTACACAGGACTAGAGAGGTTTAAAGTTTCAAAATTGTACTTAAATGTCTCAAAAATATACAAGTGCCTTCTAAGAGCAGGGGAAACCATAAAATCTTGGCTTGGAGAGACAGTCTACAAAAAAAATTTATAAGACAAAAGTAAAAGAGTAAAGTGGAAAAGTGGAAAATAACAAAAGCTCAAAAAGGAACCAAAAAATGCAATTCTGAGCTAACACGTCCAAATATGTGATCCAGATATCATAAACCAGAAATAAAGTAGTAAACTATCAAAAAGCTAGTAAATACAATAATAAAAAGACGATACCACTCCAACAGACTTCAATACCCCATGTCTGAGCTCTCATTCTGCTCTAAATTAAATAGCCAAACGGAGCCCTGTCTCTTGGGGTATTAAGCACAAAACCCAAGGGACATAGAAGAACATAAATTTACACATACCTGTAGAAACATAATGCATAAATGGGACAAATACATAAAATATAGTTTAAACTGACAAAAGAAACAAAAACAGGGCTCAGGTAACACAATCTAGCAGATACACAAAGTGAAAATATGTAAAAATCCTAATAAGAACCACATATACATACTGTATATGCATATACATATATGAGTGTGTCTTGAGTAGGACACATTTTTATTAAAACTCCACACAAACATTGCATGGGCCAGGATGTAAACCTGGAAGTATCAAGTTATGAGACAAAAGCAGTAACTACTGCTAAATATTGACATTTCTTCATAGATGTATGATTGATAAATCAAAAAATACTCAAATATTATGTTTCTTTTTTTATTGTTTTTTTATTATCTGGCCCTGTACTTTTGCAGCATTTTTGTGTTTTGTAAATGCCGAGACAAACATTTCAAGTAAAAAAATACTCTCTGCCATATTTGGCATACAACTTAAATTTGAACAGAAAGCTTAGTCTATTATTTGAGAAAATTTGGATAAACTGTCAATATTGGATAGCTTATAAAATGCTATTATGAAGCAATATTTAAGCTGATTTACATAATATTTCGTTATTGTATCTCTTGTTAAGAGATACACAAGAAATCAGGAACATCATTTGACCCCAAAATTTGATTGTTTTGAAAGATGTTTTCATGTTACTATCCAATTTAATTTCAGTTCAATCCGGATCACCATATGTTTGGCAAGCATTCAATCTAGCCAAGGCAAGCTTTTAAAGAATAAAGGATCTTCTGCTATTATTTAACATGATTTTACTACTGTTTTCTCTCTTTGCAGCCTGTGTGCCAGTTCATTTAGAAACAATTTAAGCTCATCAATCAACCTAACAAGCACTTTTTTTAGTACGTGGGAGGAAAAATGAAGCACTCAAAGGGAATTCCAAAAAGAAAGAGTGAAAATATGAAAGCTCCAAAACAGACCAGTGACCAGGGTAAGATATGAACCCAGTCTTAAGGAGTTCTAAGGTATAAGAGCTAATCATTGCATCAATTTGGTATCTCAATATATTGTGAACAGTATTTTAACTTTTATTTTAACATTTTACAAATGCTGTTGTCATGGATGGCCGGCTGTTTATCCCGGCCAATACACCCAAGCTGTCAGGTGGAGCCCCCCTTTCAGTATGGAGGTCCCCAGAAGACCAGCAGGGCATCATGGACATTGTAGTTTTTATACACAGCCCTGCTGAATGCCATGGGGCCACTAGGAGATGCTGCAGGGAGGAATAACGGATATTTTCCCTACGCCCCGGAAGCACATGTGGACAAAGGGAATGACGTGCTTCCGGGGTGAAGAAAAGGAATTGTACTTGACCCGGAAGTGATTGAGAGTCACATGGACTGGGGATTGAGAACACTTCCGGGTCAGGATATATGAAAGGACTACCAGAGCTCCCAGATTTTGAGCTGAGCTGGGTGGAAGGGTGGCAACGCGTCTAGGAGTAGAGGATTGTTTATTTGTATTATTGTGATTATTTATGAGTATAGTGGAGGAGAGGGTGCTTTCTGCACTGTGGCATTTAAATAAAGTCAACTTGTGGACTTTTACCTGGTGTATGGAGTCGTGGACAGGGGTTCAAGGGAGCGATAGTGCCCCCTATCTGTCTCACTGTTCACGAATTAAACAGAAGAAACCTGAAAACAACATTTAGTGCCATTCATGCTGATTTCAAACACAGCTGTAAAAGACCAAATAAAGGACAAAAGAAAAGGTTTCTGAGCACTAGGTGCAAAATGTATTATAAAATACTCGCAGATGACTGAATATGACCTCAAATATATGTTACACCCATTACAAATACAGTAACGGGAGTAACATATATAGATATCATAGAATAGGTGGGAAAATAATTTACTCCCAATATTATGATGTTTTGACATGAAACTTTCTACCTTCTACCACAAATTAGAATTTCACATTGGGGGCTGGCTAGCCTTTTGGCTTGGAGCCCCAAATATTGTTTTGTTTTTTTTTTTTCTCCAACTTAACTGGAACTTTTTTCATTTTTTCTGTCTGCTCAGGCCACCTGACCTTGTCATCATTTACAAAAAAAAAAATCTATATTTAAGGACTATACTTCTTTTAATTATAAATCAATCTTATGTAAGTGTGCATTATTTAATTTTTTATACCATTTATTTAGTATTATTCTTATCTAATTGTAACTTGTTTTTTCTTTGCTTTTAACTATTCCTTTGAAAATCTGTAATGCATTTTAAGCTTCTTTCTTTGTATGAAAATGTGCTACAAAGACTGGAGTCCTACCATGTTGATCTCAGTATGACCCAGAACTTCAGTATTAAACAAAATCTGTTCACAGGAGATCACCTTATAATTTGACATTTTTTATTATGCAGGGATAAACAGGTATGTTACCAATCAAAACAGATGCATTAACCCTATACTTATATGACCAATTTCAGTAAAGTATACAATGTTTTAACACAAAATACAAATGCCGAAGATGTAGATATAAATATTCCTCTTTAACAAACCCTGCCTTGGCTACCTCTAATTACCAGGGTTCATAATAGTTGTTAGTTATTGACAAGTTGTAATGTTATCTTGTCAAGATTGGTTAATTCTTGTCACTTAAAGTTAAAGACAAGACAGTTTAAGGATAGCTTTCCAGTGGGTAAAGGATAGTGCATCGGTACTC
Source organism: Polypterus senegalus (assembly GCF_016835505.1). Lineage (NCBI taxonomy): Eukaryota > Metazoa > Chordata > Cladistia > Polypteriformes > Polypteridae > Polypterus > Polypterus senegalus. The sequence goes on from NC_053155.1 coordinate 169,513,325, forward strand.
TTCCATAGGAATGTTAGTGCTAGCTTAATTGCTGCTGTGTTGAGTGAGGAGAGTCTTTTCTGGTTTAGGTTAAGGGGTTAGTGAGAAAATATCCAGAAGAATAAACATGTGAGCAGAAAAGTGTATCTTTATGGATAAAATAGAGGCAATAACATTTTAAATGAGTGACCAAAAATGTAAAACTTTAGGGCAATAGCAGAAAGCATGCATAATTCTTCCTCGTACTTGACCACAGCAGAATGGACAAAAAAGATCTGGAGACAACCCCATGATATAATGTCTTCAGGAGTAATCAATGTTCAAATTTTAACTTTATATTAACTTAAGGTGCAACACTCTGCACTCTAGTTTGATACTTACATTTATTATACTTTTTTTATATTTACATGATTACTTTATACTTGCTCTTAGTGTAACATGTCCCTTGTCTGTTGTTAAGCTGTAACATAAACTGGATTAATAAAGTTTTCTGATTCTGATTCTGATAATTTACTGATGATTTGGATTTCTAGAAGATGGGGGAATATTTCTGAACATAGAGTTCCAGGAGGTAGAGGATATGGAACAAATATTACAAAGGAAGATTGTTTTGTTCAGAAGGGGCTGATAAGATGCCTTGTGTGGTAAATCTTACAGAACACCTACCAGTCTTGAACCAGTGTCTAGGGAGGAGAAAATAATTGAAGACAATGAGAGGGAAATCATGAAAATATTTGAACTTTAGGAAATTTAAGGAAATTTATGTAACATTAGATAAAAGAAAAAGGAGGGAGAAAGAAAATAGAGACAAGATCTTGGAATGTTCAGAGTTCATTCTCATTAAATACTTCACCTACAGATGTGCGAAAGCACAGTGACTCCACTGAGGAATGGAAGCATATATTTCTCCAATATTAAGGGCATGATTGGAGAAAATTGGAATATGAACACGTCAATCTGAGCAAGAACAAATGTTTTGTGATGTAATGTTATATTCCAGTGCATATGAAAGTATTATGCTCAACTTAAGTTCAAACTTGCCTGATTTGCTTCGATAGTAAGCTAGGAGGGAAGAACTAATTCCATAATGTATGACAAAAAAAGTCCAGTGATAGAGCTCCATATCAAGCAAACAAACCTTCCATGGGTTGCCCTTGTCATGCATGCGCATTGAAAGATCTCATAACAGGTTCGGTTGAGATATGTGATAAGCTGCCAAGGTGACAGGAGGTGGTGTAGCTAACATTTTCTTCTCCTTCTGTCCCAAAGAGGCTGAAAAACACTAAACATTAACTTTCAAGTTTTAATTATTTTAAAAAAATATTGCATTTGAAGTTAAAAGTCATAGTTAAGTTTGTAACATTTTCTTCTTTGTTTATTTGTTTATTATTTAGTTATACATTTATTGTTCAAATTAAGATGATTGTAAGAAATACTAATGCAGTAGATTCAGGGAGGGATGGGAGGGAGGTGGTAAGGGCCCCCAAGAAAATTCTGTTTAGAGCCCCAGTTTGGCTAGGGGTGGCATTGATTGAAACCAAATATGAACTGCTAATTGCTGCAACATGGTCTTGATGGAATTCTATTTTATTGCAAATACCTGAATTTGAGGGCATTCACACTCAGAAAAAAATATTATGTATAAGGAGCTAAATTTAATAGGCTCCTGGCTAGAAAACTGTGTGAATGCGAGTCTAGATCAATTATTTCTATGATTTAAACCAAGAATGGAATAGTCCCACCACAACCATAAATTTAATTCTGAATTATCTCATGAGAACTCTACGACCTTCATCAGTAATATTCTGAACTTTTTAAGTACGATTAATCTTCTTAAACTAACAGAGAAGGAAGTTACCATGTTAGTTTCTCTAATCATTGACAGAGAATTAAAAGAAGCTTTGAATTCATTAAATAGTGATCATTTACAAAGTCCTGACAGGTTCCCCCCAGACATTTTCTCATCCATCTGGACTCTCCTGTCAACACCATTTATTCAGATGGTAAATGGTGCTTTACCTACCACAAACCTACATCCTACTTTAAATTCAGAACTTATCTCTTTAATTCTAAAGCAAAACAAAGATCCTATAGAATGTTCCAGTTACTGGCCAATATCTTTAATAAACTCAGATATGAAACTGTTTGCTAAACTTCTAGCAAGTTTACTTTAAAGTGTCATCCACAATCTAATCCATTCTGACTAGACAGTTTCCACATATGCACAACATGCAGCAAATAACCTTTGTCAAGTTGTACATTTTATAGAAACAGCTCTAGCACTGAAACACCTAACAACATTCCTGGAATTTTTTAATGCAGTTCATGGATTCTATTGAATGCTTCTCCCTTTCATCTATGGTTCTTACTAACTCAAATATTTTTCAACCATTTCCCATATCTAAGGGGACTAAATGGAGATGTTCCCCTCTCCCCACTACTCTTTAATCCTGGTCTTGAACCTCTGGCAGTGGCCATTCGGTCTCATTCTTAAATCATTCTAGTATCCTGCACATGGTAATTTTCATTAAATCTCTTCATACTTGGACAATATATATATATATATATATATATATATATATATATATATATATATATATATATATATATTGCATGTCCTTAATCTATGTACACTAACTCTATTGGAAGGTGATCAGGGTATATACCAAATTGGTTAAAGTTCTCTTTAGCCATCACAATTTCCTCAGTTCCCCAGTCTATTTCTAAAAAGTGCTTAATCGTCAAGGTATCTCTATTTCATGTCTTTGTTTCATCCAAGGAAAGATAAAAGGTAATAATAAAACAGTCAGGTTAATATGTAATTTTGTAATCAAATTCAAAATCCAAAACACCACAAAAAATCCAGAACAGTAAGTTAAGAAATGTAATGCTCTCAGACAATGATTTAATTAAAATGTAATTACCAAATGAATCATTTGAAAACCAATTAAGACCTTGGCATTAAAGGCCTTTCAGCACATGTTGATATGGTTGTTCCTGTTTTATTTTCTATCCATTCTGCCATGTGACTTCTACATATTTTGAGATGCCCAGGTTTTCAGAAAGATGGATGGGTTCAAAGGCAGTCAGCTTGTTTAACGAGCTACCAGACATGGTGGTGTGTCTAAATTTGAGTTGAAGTGCTGTTGTCTGCATGTAGACAGATCATATACTCAGCAACTTAACTACTCAAGGTATGCTATCTTTTTTACGAACAGTCAGTTCAATGTTTGAAATGCACTGACTCAGCATGTCTACTAGTAGACTTCTGTTAAAATAGGTGGTGTTCTTTAGTTTTTTGTGAATGTTTTAAGTATGATTTGGACAGCTTGTTTATAGAGTTTTGACCCAGAGGAATGTTATGGGAATATATTACATTTTACCTCAGTAGCATACCCCATTGCTATGACGATCACTCCTTCAGTTCCCCGTGATTGTGAGATGTCTTTAACGCAACATATATGACTTGATGCATGCCTTCATTATTTGAGATTAAGATCCTGTGAGTGATTGCAAACAAACCTTTGAATTCTATCTTTTTGTTATTATGGATTTTGTTGTGAAATTTGATTTTCGACTAGTGTTTTGGGCTTCTCACAGTTGATTATTTGATCTTCCAGTGTGGACTCAGGACATTTCCTTACCACATTTTTTCTCCAGGTCTTTTTTTATTAAAATTTTTCACCATCTCTTTCAAGTCAGTACAACTTATATGCTCACATAGAAAATGATAACTAGATGTCATTATTAATAATAACTGCCTGCCTGATCCAAAGTTAATTGGTGAATTGCTATTTAGTTTCTGTACTAGTTGTGGATTGCCCATAATAAACATCATATTTAAAAAAAAATGCTACCTGACATAGAAGTACCTTGGCCCACAGGCCAGTAATCAAAATTATTGTTTTCTGGTGCACTTCCATTTACATCTGCATTTATTTGCTTAGCAGACTCTAACATTAGTCTACGGACAATTTTGAACAAGTGTAACAGGACACGTTACAAAAGTTGATCACCACTATTGAAGAGCTATAAAGCTAGCATAATAAAAACGATCGATTTAACAATAGAGATCTACAGAATTACTTCATAAATACATTGAGGGAATCAGAAGTTCAGATAAAGTTGGGCATCTTGATCCGCCAACTAGGGGCTACATAAGAAAGTGTCTGGATTGAGATTTGATACCATGCAAAGCTGGCATCATTAAATGCTGTTCACTGTCATACTTGAGCGGGTGAGGAGCACATCACCTTGCCAGTGTCTCCATACATACAGATGCTGATCCACTGACCATAGCGATCCTCTTAGAAGCAGTGAGAAACAGTAATGCATATGTGACAAGACCAAAGGTTGGAAGTTGTGCAGCATACTCAGTCAGATAAGGTCTAATTTTGCAGATTTTATGCAGATTTAATCTCTGAATGAGATCCAGTTGAAATGTGGTCGGACAAAGAAAGCTGCCCATCAATCACCACCAAACAATGGAGTAATCAAATGATTAAATGTTACAGCCTAAGTAGTCTGAAGCTTAATACCACTAAAAGCTGGTGGAGGAAAAAGTCAGGTAAAGTTAAATTAAAATTTATAGATAAATGGCAAAGTATTGAGAAGTAGTGCAGAACTTTAAGGTTCTCCACATCACCATTTTCAGTGTTCAGGTGTAATGGGATAACACTCCTGTTATGTTCAAGAAATCTAACCAGATTGTATTCTTTGTGAGATAAAGAGTGTTTCAGAAAGTAGTGAATAATTTCTAGAGGTCCATTACTGAAAGTGTTTTGACCTTCTCCATGAATGCCTTTTATGGAAATATTCTGCCCAGGAAAATGAACAGCTACAGAGAGATTGATGTGTACTGTTTCTAAATATTCCAGGATACCATGTCCTCTGTGTAGATTTTTTCACATTTTTAACACAGAAATGTAAAGAAATAAGATCTTATCTGACCAGTTGTACTCCTTCCACTTGGCAAATTGGTTAGGTCTATCAGGATAAGTTTTTAAAATGTATTTGCTGCATTGCACAAAGTGAGTTGATAATGAACAGATTTCTATGCCCCATGTCTAACAAACGGTATTTTATTTATAATAACCTAGTTAGTTGCATAACTCCTATTACAGTATATTTACCTATACAGAATAGAAATCTGTATTGTTTCTCAAAGAAGTACTTAAGCACACAAGACAATAAACAGTGATGCTGTTCAGACCCATTAAAATGCATTCCTTTGTTAAAGGTATTTTACTTGCATGACATATTCCTGACAGCTACCACTAATAGTACTTTATCATCTGAGACGTGAACAAATGTATACAATTAAACATAAAACTAATGCTTATTAATGTAATTAATTTTTTAAATCTATAACATTATTTTTAAGTCATTGTTTTTTTATTATCCCTCTCCTTTACTACATTAGCATATTTTTTCATCCAGCTATCAATAGTTATACTTTTTAATGTTTAATACCAAATAATTAAGTTTGTTTTATAAATTAGTTATGATAACACAATATTTTCAATGGGCCGTACATATGCCTTAGACAATTTTCAAAATAGAAAACAGTAAAATTAACACATTATCCTCAGGTTTTTAATTAATTTAAATAACAATATTTGAAAGCTCCTGTTTTATATTCTTCACATTAGTTGCCTGTCAAGCATCATATTGATTTTAAAATTCCACTGATAAAACATATGGTTTTGAATGGCCTTGCTGCAATGTATTTGACAGATCTGCTTGAAGTTTATTCTCCCTCTCGACATATACGACATTTACTTTGCATCTTAAAAAAGAGAATGTAGTCTATAGGGGACTACTAGGCATTCAGCAGTTAGGCACCAAAACTGTGCATCTTTCAAGACATAAAACTGTGTATCTTCATGTCTTGATTTAAATGAAATGTTAAAATTATAGATTAAAATTAATTTTATGATGTAATGTTATACTATATAAATACTGACATTTGGAAAATAAAGGAGAACAATGTTGTCAAATGTATATATTTATTCAAGGAAAACTATTTATTTAAAAATTTTGTTTTTGGAATTGTCCAATATTGCCTCAGGGTTATCGGCTTACTATATGTGTTGTTTTACAATTTCTGAGGGCATCCTTTTCTCATTGACCAGTTCTCTTAACTTGTTAAAAGTGTAATTTTTCTTCTTGTGTAATGTATACTGTATTACATACTACACAGAAATAATACATTTTTAAAGAGTTACTGTATCTAAAAGCACAAGTTTTCATAAAAAGAAAATTGTTGTATATTGACTTTATTCTTAAAATTTCTCATTCAATCTTACTTAAAATTGCTTTTCGTTCTATTTGTGTACTCAGCTATTCAGACTTATTTGTTTCCTCTTAAACTCATCCAAAACCTTAATGGAATAGTAGAAGTGTTTCTTTAAAGGCACTTCATTAAAGCTTTATAAAACAACTTAAGGAGTAATTACAGCACATTAGCTAAAACAACTGCAAAAAATAAATCATTCTTATTCTTGCTATATTCAAGAAAGAACTACAGTATTTTATTCAATCAATAATTCATTGATTTTTCAGACTTGATTATTCTATTACTGGAAGCATTGGGGGCAATATAACTGATTATTATACAGTATATAACACCTTAATAGGGTGTGCCCCGTAGAAACCATGACTGCAATGACACTGCCATATTGCAGAATAGAGCTGGATTGTAAGATGTCCTGGCTGCAGGTAAACCTGCAATATTACCATAGGCATTTACAATAGGTCACCATCAATAGGGGTACTATTCTCCTTTACTGGGTATGAAGTCCATGAAGTAATTACTCCTGGAGCACCAATGTGAATCTGGGGCAGTGAGGGATAATGAGAATAAAGTGAAATATAGTAGTTAAGGCTTTGGACTTCAGGCCCTGAGGTTGTAGGTAAATATTCCACTATTGACAATGTGTGACCACGAGCAATTCACTTCACCTGACTGTGCTCCATTTGGAGAAAAAGAAAAGCAAAAGAAACATAACTAATTGTATCTCAAATGTTGAAAATGGATAAAGGTGTTAAAAAAATAAGAAAATTTAACTGGAACCCATTCCAAGGAATCCCATGAGCCGTTAAATGGCAGCTGGGAAAAACTGCTATCTAATGTGCAGTTCACCTGGTCACGCTTATGAAGGACAAGTTGCTGGGGAGATTGGTATTCTGCCAGAATATGAGAGGCAGAAATTGATTTAATAAGACACCAGAAAATAAAACATGAACCAGGCACAAATTCATAACTGGGATGTCAAACACTGTTGTCAAGTAAAGAATTGGAATTGTAAATCAAAGTCAACAAGTCATTTGCACAAGCTTCTTTTGCCAAGAAAACTAAGGAATAACTGGCTAAATTCTTTGTCAAAAACTTGGATGATGAGGATTTGCTCAGCATGACCTGTATACTGTCATGCTGATGATGTCACTTCCAGGCTATTTACTTCTCATTACATCTGTAAATACTGACATAAATGCATATAAAATAAAATAAAAATGAAATTATAACACTCTGCAAATGTCAAAACAAATAAGCATATCATATTCTATGTGAATCAAAATCTAATTTGACAGGAAAGACAGAAATAGAAATCAAAACCATATCATAACAGTTGGCTGATCTTTTAATTGAAAGCTGGGATGGAAGATTGCAGAGGCAGGAGAAGAGTTCATCTACCTGAAGGAATAGGTATCAAAAAGGGAGGATTGTAAAATGAGCAAGCAACAAGATGTCAAAAGGAGGTACAGCAAGATAGGCAGGTGGGGTTTCTAACCCACCAGAATGAAAGATAACTAAACCTCTAACTTTGGTTGAGCTTTGAGTGTTTATTATTTTCCAATCATTTTAAACCATGCCCGAGACCCCCTAACACTCCTAATTTATTATGTATTTTTAAAAAAAAAACATTTTCTATATTTTTTCCCACATGTCTCTATTTGGGTTTGGGCCTACTTGTAAATGCCTCTTGAAGGCCACATATATTTTGCCAGCATTTTATTGCATACCATATAATATTAAAGGTTTACTGTACTTAATTTATACTTTCCAAAGTTGAACTGCCAGTATTGGTTTCAGGTCTTTCTCTTTGTATTACTTGAATTAGCTGTTGCCATTACAAGAATGAACTGGATAAAAAAGGGTGGATGGAACTCTAATATCCCCATTCCAAACTGCAGTAAACATTTTAGTTATAGCTGTACCTGCTACTCCATAGGAGGCAACATTTAAACTTTGTTCATAATACATATATTTTATGACTCATGTCTGCTCAATCCTACGTTCTTGTAGGTTAGGCCTTAAGAGACCACAAAACTGCTGTATATGTTGTTAAGATAAAGTAGAAAAGAAAAAGTGGTCCATTTATCTTTCAGTAGTTTTGGAGGGATTTAACCAGGTTAAATGTAATTTCTTTTTCTTACCTTTTTTGGGAAAAACAACATTGACTTAAGTCCAGATTTGTCTGGAAGCATGATCTTGCAGTGAATCAAACCAGAGGAGATCACTCTATAGGCATTTAAGTAATTTTTAGGACAAAACCACCCATTTCACCCTTGAGGGGTGGGAATGATTCTGAAGCCTTTTTCATAGTACTTTAATAGTGACAAACAGAAACATGCAAATAACTTTATAATCATTACTAAAAATAAACAAGCTAAATGTTAGTTTTTTCTCATTGCAAAACCTTTTTTGGAACATGTTGGAGCTCAGACTACCCTTTCTCAGGTGGTAAAATCCAACCCACCTTTTTGAGTCACATGGGTGGCTAAAGGAGAGGAATCAGAAACAGTGACTACCAGAAGGCAAAAAAATGTGATTAACTCTGTCTTTATAATAATATATTTGCTCATCAGAATACAAATTTATTCAAGCTGGTTGATTTAAAAATACTTATATTTTCATATCATTTCTGTGGCAGAATATTGCTTTATTTGTTTTATTTCAAATTTTGTACTTTAAAGCAATTTAATTATGACTCAGGTATTAAAAAACTGGCTTTTTATTTCTCATGATTATATATGCCCTTGAACGTCTTCAAACTCTTTTGTGCCTTTTTATTACATTATATCAACCTATTTTCTGTTGATATTTTTTCTGCTGCAGTATTTTTCATTTGTAAATGAAATACACTTCATTTTTCTTTGGACAATAAACTGCAATGTTTTTCTTTCTGGCAACCACATCTTAATCTAATGACTTTCCTGGTGATATTGGATTTCAGGTCACACATTTTCCATGTTAGTTTTAAGTTTAGTATACACACAATTACAATGGTTTAACATCTGATTATTGTCTTGTGCCATCCAGCCTTTGAACTTTTTCTCTAAACTAATGTCCCTGGACAATGATGAAAAGCCAGTAACATCAAAAAGGTAAGACACTTACATTGGACCTGACACTCTTGTACTGATGATGTTTTACTGTTTTGTTGCATATTTTGTCTTTATCTGGAATGAATAGGTAATTAGATAGACTGAGATGTAAGAACCTTTAGTTCAGGGAATGTGTGCTGTGAGAAAAAAAAAAAGGATCTTACCAGTATGTGAAAACTGTACATTATCAAACATATTGCTGATCCTTTTAATTTTAAAGTGCCCCATCTGCTATGATTTTGGGGTTTTCAAACTTACAGGGTCCAACTTTGCACGGATTTTGCTACCTTGTTTTGATTTTCAGTTTATGTGAACGATTACAATTAGAAATATAAGGGACAAATGCTCCAGTAGAACCACTGAATTCCTGAGCACAGAAAATGGTTTTGTGACCTGAACTTGATTAGGGAAGTGCTGAGCAGAGTAAAGTTGAAAAAGAGAAAAGATCTGCTGCTAAAGAAGAGAAACTCTCAAAGGTACAAGCCAGATCTACTTCATTACCAAAATGAGTTCTCCTTTAGCTCCACTGGCTGAAAGGGCTGTTTTATAATCCAGTGTCTTCACTGCTTCTGCTGTCTCTGGGACAGAAGGCAGCTGGGAAGAGGATGTTGTCCTGAATGAATTTGTGAATAGATACAGGCAGCAATTAGAGAATGGTGGATTAGTAAACACTTTTGCAAATTGTTCTTGTTTCTCAAAACACCTCAAACTTCATTATAATACCGTTTGAAAATTTCAGGGAGCTTGGTGGAGCAGTACAGAAGCCTTGCTGATTCAATGCTCTGTGTGTTTTTTGGTGATAGTGATTTTGTGTGTTCCTTCTCCTGTATATCTGAGAAGGGTTTCCTCCAGTACTCCAGTTTTCCTCCTAAACATTCCTAATGATTCATTTAACTGCCAATTTTCCCCAATAAGAATATGCATGCATTGATAGAACCTACAATATCCCATAACCTTATAAAATGTTGTTTCCTTTGTTGTGTTTTGTGCTGCCAGGATAGGCTCTGGCCCCTCACAACCTTGAATTGGTTTAAGCAGGATTGAGTACAGCTAAATGTGCCAGGGACCTAAAAATATTTCGTTGTAATGAAAATTTCATAAATATGAGATTCTATATTTGTCACTATAGTGCTTTCTTTAACTTGCATGTTAATTTTAATCTCCTCCTGTATACAAGTTATGCTGACGAGAGTTTTTCTCAGCATTTCCTTGCGATAATACACTTTCAGGGTGTCAATGATGCCCAAACCCAATGGCTGCTGTGTAATTGGGAGGGAGGAATTCAATGTGAACATTATCTAAATGTGGAAGCATGTTGTGGGCAGCACAGTTATCAATCAGAAGCTGAATCATCCTTTTCTTATTCTTCATAGTGTGAGGTTTCTTAAATCTTTTGAGATCCCCCACACCCCTCCACTTAATGGGACGACACGCCAAAGTGAGTCCCAAAGTGTGATTGCCACATCTGTAGAAGATTGTTTGTCTGTTGCCGGGTCAGAGCAACAGCAGGCTTACAGCGCTGCAGCAAAGCACCACAGAAACAAAACCAGCATTATTCTATTTAAAACAGGAACAGCCCAGTTATTTATTGTAGCGGGATCTACCACCCTCCTATACACAGACACAGCAGTCAGACAGGGTTGTGGCTAGGTTAGTGGCCAAGTAATACTGTTCCCCGCATTAACAATTTTCCTTGTATCACCCATCGAGATCTTTTCTGTTTGCTTTGGCGGCAAGCCACACCAGTGCTGTGAGCCCGCTGTTGCCCCAGCAATAGATAAACAGCTTTCCACAGACGCAGTGATTGCACTTCAAGACACTCTTCGGTGTGTCATCCTGTTTGGAGAAGGTCCCAAGAGAGTGTAGAAACCTCACCTTTTCTTGAATGAGTGGCACACTTATAGGAATGTTTCTTGAACAAGCATCACTGAACTACATAAAAACTGCTTTTTTGACATATTCAAATGCCGCAGTTCGCATACGTTTGCAACCTGAGATTTTCCTTCTTTTTTCACTCAGCCTTTCAAGAAAGTTGACAGTGTCGATGGCGAAATTCTGAATTAACTGGCAAGGTCTTTTTTCTTTTTGCCGGAATAGAGAGACAAAAAAATGTTGTTTTTTCTAATGTGAACTGTTGTTGTTTTTTTGTGTCTGCCATTTCTATAGGAGGGTGACAATGAGTTAAATTCCAATGGATGTTTTTCAAATGTTGACAAGCAATAAACAAAAGGTATCACTGAAAACCACAGAAAATAAACACAGCAAAAAGAACAGTAAGAGCAAAGTTCGAAGAAAGAAAATAAAAATGACAATGTTTCTGTTTGGGGATCATTGTTCACAACTGAGCTGCAACCAAAGAACTAACTGCTCCGTGGATTATTCATTTAGGCATTTCAAGGTCTTTTGGGCTCTTATTTGTAATGAAAGTATCTGCTGAATGTATTTCGTAACAAGATTTTTATAGACTCTGTCATATGGGGGAACTGTCAGGACCATAAAATACTTCATTGTAATGAAAATTTCATTGTAAAGATATTCGATGTATTTATTTAGAGCTAAAAATTATTTTTTTTATTAAAGCAAATAGTACAATTTAAACAAATCAGGTGAATTGACTCTTTAATCAATGTAAGTGTACACTTTAATAACACCTCTTTGAACTACCTTTAAATTTTATCATTTTAAGAAAATTTTATAAAAGTAATATAAAAGCCATGTATACTCTCCAAAGTTCTAGCTAGAAGGACTGAGAAAGTGCTTCCTTTTGTAATATCACAAGACCAAACTGTATTTAGTAGTAGTCTCACATACAGTTATTACCTACTGGCAATCAAAATGTTTACTCCCATACATTCACCTGCTTAAACAAGACTCTATTATACTGCATTTTAATGTACTATACAAGGTTTACATTTACTGACATTAAAATGATTCAAATAGACATTTGCACATACCTGAATTGTACCAATAAATAAAAGTCTACCAAGTAGCGGGAGGGTGAGCTTTCCAAATGATATATAGTAGACAAACTTCTAGCAGCAGTAGTTAAAGAACTGGCTGTATTTAATGCTGACAGAAGACTTGAGAAGCACAAATGCTTAATCCTTGCAAAACAAATTCTAGGAGCTTGCTAACATACATATATTAGTAACAATGCGAACGCTGCATTTATAGAGTTTAATTACCAGAAAAAATTTGTGGATCAACGCATGGTGTGAATAGGATAACACTTTCTTGATAAACTCAAATATTTTCCTCACTGACATTCCATGTTATGTTAACAAGAAACAGAACAAATATTATATGCTGGGGTAGAATATAAGATCTACATCTGCAATACACTGCTTGGTAATTTATTCCATGTGTATATAGTTCTCTGTCCAAAGAAAAAACTGTCCAATGATTGATTTGCCTTTAGAAAGTGTCCAACTATGTCAACATTGTCTTATTGAAGACGTAATTTTAAAGAAACGGGTGGGATCCACTGTATTGTTTTCCTTCAGAATTTTAAACACTTCAGTCATGTCACATCTTTATCTCCATTTACTTAAACTGAAAAAGGTTCAACTCCTTCAGTCTTTCCTCATAGCTCATTACCACTCAGCCATGGAATCAGCCTAGTTGCTTTTCTCAAAACTTTCTCTAATGCTGCTACATCTCTTTGGCATTATGGAAGCCCAAACTATACATGGTACTTTAGGTGAAGCCTCACTTGTGAGTTATACCTGTATATTTTAATCCTAACATTCCACACATCAGTCTATATAACCAAACATCCTATTAGCCTTCTTAATGGCCTCTGTTCACTGTCTGAATGACTTCTAGGTCCTTCTCATATAATATGCTTTTAAGTTTCAGACCTCTCATTGTGTATTCAATCCTAATTTGTTTACTTCTCACATATAGTAATTTACATTTACTTACATTAAAATTATTTTCCCCAGGCCTGTATTTTTTAGGTCCCTGTGTAAAAGAATTGTATTGATTCAAGACTGTTCTGCCTACATTGGGATCATCTGCAGACATGCTTTTATTTTTATCCAGATCATTTATGTATACTAAAAAGTACAGCTACCCTAGCAGTAATCCCTAAATGACCCTATTTTAACATCATCTAATTGTGAAAAAGTTCATTTCACTGTAACCATTTGGTTCCCTTGTTTATGCTTTTTCTTTAATCCATCTTCACAGTGCACCTTGAACTTCCACTGCTTTTAGTTTAATCAATAGCCCTTCATGAGGGACCTCATCAAAAAATTTCTGAGAATGAAGAAAAATATCAAATATCATGTGTGTATCTCTGATAATACGCTTTTGCTGCTTCCTCATAGAATTCAAGCATATTGGTGAAACACGACCTCGCTATTCTGGCTGTTTAAGTAATAAACTTGTTTTTGCCATATGATGGTTAATCTGTTATATAAAAATAATTTCCAAAAATTTAGATATGATTCATGCTAACCTTAAAGGCTTATAGCTACTTGGGTCAGCCCAACCACCATTTTTATATAATGGACAGAAAAACATGGCAGACAAAGTTATGTGAAATTAAAGTATATACAGTAGAAAATATACATATATTCATGATTAATTCTCAGAAGTTCTCATTTTGGTCCAAAATGACCACAATACAAAAGACCTGCAAAATCATAATCACTAAAGGGAAAGGGGTCCTCATAAGGGAAAAAGAAGGTGGTAGTAGGGGAAGGCAAAATGGGGGAGGAGGAAAAGGTCACTCAAACCATATTCATGTTAGATGTTACAAAATGCATAGAAATAAATTAGACACTGCAGAGAATGAACAATGACATAATCAACAGAAAATGTTTAAACATAATCATTTTCTGAGTTTCCAACACCAGTCAGGTAACCAATTTAAGAAAACACTGGAAATCATGATCATTATAACCATAGAATGGCTTTCCAATGACCTTAGTTTCATCTCTAATGTATTTAAAATGTAGGTGAGGCAAAACCAACACATGTGCCATCTTCATAGACCAATGGCATATACAAGGCCATACACTTTTGGAGAACAACAGCTCATGTGACAATCAGATCAGCAGATACCTCATCTAAAGCATCAGCAGTTGGGCTGGTTACTGTTTCAAGTGCTTAAGCTAGTTCATAGACAAGGAAGGTATTGTGGAACAGTACCATACTTAGGCCTCTGAATCAGTCAATTTTTGGTTTTATAGTTAGGGTGAGCCATAAAATTGCCTTTTTGATTCTACAACTTGATGGCTGTGGAAAAGAGTCATTTAAAACACTCTTTTGGCAGCTAAGGGTAAGTACTCTGTCCACAAATAAAAATCTGTCCAATTGAGAGCAACAGGCCAGGAAAGTGGAAGATATGGTTGGCAAAGCCTGTGCTTTAGGAATAGCCTCTGTATGATAGTGCGGGTGTGCTCCAACGTACTGGGTCTTTTTGGGAAGCCACTTGGACCTGCTACCGCCAATGTTACCTGAGGAATGAGCCAGCGGATGAGCACACAACACACAAACAAAGCAAGGGATAAGTGATTAATAAGGGATAAGTTAATTAAAACAATTAAAAACAAAACAATGGCCAAAAACAATGCAGTGTCAATACATAATCTATAAAATAGGATGAAGGTGAAGGTTAAAAACAAACAAATAATCTGTTAATTAGAATTACCAAAGCCTATGAAAAAACTTGTAATCCAGGCCCACCATAAATTCCTTCACACCTCTCTGTCAGCATCTTTTGTGTTGTAAATGTGTCGATCAGCACAAGCAGCAAGCAGTCTGCTATCCCATCCCCCCTCACACTGCCGGAGCTCAATTTGCAAAGAAGGTTCTCAGTGCTCATTGTTCAACATGGAGTGAAGTGCCTGTAGTTGTGGAGAGTAAATAATATATTGCCATTTGGAATACATACATTTCATGTGTGTTCTGTGTCTACAACAATCTATGTAAACACATTGTTAAAACAGAAATGTTTTTCATGTTTTAGTAGTAATTGACAAAATGTAGATATGATTTTCTCTCACTGGTCAGTCTATCCTTCCTCTTTTCATCTTTTTTTTCTTGTTCCCTTATATGCCTCTCTGAGCCACAATCTCGCACTGTAGAAAGCCAATGTAGCAAATGAGACAGACCGCACCTTCACATGCAAGTTCGTCTCATCCCAATTACTCCACCAATAAGCATGCACACTCATGGAGATCACGCCAGCCATTCAATTAAAATTTGGCCATCTTTTTCTGAGCCACAGACCCGCTATACTACACTCTTTAAAATTCTGTCAATGAGAGCTGGCATAAAATTTGTATTGAAGTCACTAGAAAAGTGATCATATTATAAATCACAAGACTATCTGAGTTCATGTACATGAAGAGAACCTAGTTAAAGGAACAGTCCCAATAGAAACACACTGAGCTACCTGAACAAAATCTGAAAATTTGTGAATGATCACCAGTCCATTACCAATTTTCTTGTGATGGACTGACAGAGTCTAACATTAGGAATATGATATCTTGATCCATCAGTGCCATGAATTGATGAGTGGATCCTTCTGGAGAGCTGGGATTGAAACTAAGAGCCATCTTAAGTGTCAGTGAACATTTAGAAGTAAGGGAATAGAAACAATGTACTGTAAAATCTGTGGGGTCATAGCATAAGAACCTAGTGTCCCATTTGTCTTTTACCTGGCATTTTTAAAGGTGATGGTGAGACACAGAGGATTTGAGAGTGTGAAAAGTACAGGAAATAAAAGATGCTAGTCTGTGAGAATTTTGGGAAAGCAGTACAAACTCAGCAAATGGAATTAAAAATCTGTAATACACAGTAATAAGGCAAGGCTAGGTACGCATTAACACTATACAGGCTTTGATGGTGTGTATGATGCTTGGGACATACAATAGATTGTGCAAAGAGGTGTACTGAGGATGCCTTTGGGATTTGTTTGCTTCAGGACTGTGTGACAAGAACAGGGAATCTCTCATGATGCCTGGATAATGTCCTGTTTCACAATAACACCCAGATGAAACTCTTCAGCTAGCAACGCACCTAATAGGATTTCCATGTTAATGGAGTCCAGATTGTAGTGTGACACAGAGACAAAATCATAATCTATTTCCCTGACTGCAGCCAATAGTGCACATTTCACTCAAATATGATTAATTTGCTCCTGCAAGTTTTCTTTTCTCTGTACTTTTCTTAACCTCAGATTTGCTGAAAATTTCTAAAGTATTTATATATTCATCCCATGGGATACAAGTTGACCACATTTTTAGTTTCTTTAAACACTGCAGAAAGAAATTTTGTAAGGTATTCAGGTATTCAGTGTCAAGGAAAAAAAGATTTTTTTTATTCAAAGAAGGAATATTTTACCCTCTATTATTGCTGAATACTAAAAACTCTATGTCTATTCCCACTTCTGACACCAAGTCTGTTAGGTAAAGGACTAATCCAAGGTTGAGCAGAGCCAATAAGTTCTTTATTCAAAGCTTTTGTAAGTATTTTTATAGAATATAGAAATCACACTCTTACATGAAGAAAAGGAGAAGATAAGAGTATCTAATGGCCAAGGTCATAATGAATCAGCCACAATTAACAACAGTCTACAAGGTTAAATTAATTTAACAGTATAGTTAGGTATACAGTAATCCCTCCTCGATCGCGGGGGTTGCGTTTCAGACCCCCCCGCGATAGGTGAAAATCCGTGAAGTAGAAACCATATGTTTCTATGGTTATTTTTATATATTTTAAGCCCTTATAAACTCTCCCACACTGTTTATAAATATTCCCTGCAGAGCTATACAGCATAATCCCTTTGTATTCTCTTAGATATTAGGTAAGATTCATTGAAATTATGTATATAAACACACTGTTTATATACAGTAAAACCTAAATATTATTTTAAAGATATTGAGTGTCTCCGATATCACATATGTTACAGCCATTATGATAGACATTCCACCAGCAATAAATACGTACAATGCAAGAAAAATAGTATACAGTAAATGTGTGTGTACAGTGACACTAAACGTACATGTACTAAGTACTGTAAGCAGAAAATGAATTATGTTTACTTACCAACAATGACACGATGACTTGTCTGAGAACAATGAGTTTTATTTTACTGCACAACAAAGGAGAGCGTTACAGCTTTTCCAAAGGAGCCTCTTCAGGCGATTGTGTAGCACTGCCGTTGTTCTTCTTCTGGCAGTCTTCAATCCAAATCCCTAAAGCAGAATTCATCCAGACTACTGCCTTATTACATCCACTTACAACTCGTTTTGCACCCTGGTTAAAAGGACACTGCGGCCATAGATCTTATATTCCTTTCCTACTTTTTAAATAAAAAGAATCATAGCCTTCAACAAATCCAAAACGTTTACCTTTTCGGCAATCGTTAACATCTTCCGTTTGCGCTTGAGCACGGCCCCTGAAGCAGTAGCAGATCGTTTTGGAGCCATAATGAAGGGCTTGACTATGCACAAAGATAAACACAAAAGAGCACAATTCTTTACACAGCGAAACACGTTGATGCTGAATGAGCAAGACGAGACTTCCTGGTTAACACTGCATTCAGCAAGCAGGAACTTAACTCCGTGCTCTGATTGGTTAGCTTCTCAGTCAGGAGAACTTAACTGTGTGCTCTGATTGGTTAGCTTCTCAGTCATCCGCCAATAGCGTCCCTTGTATGAAATCAACTGGGCAAACCAACTGAGGAAGCATGTACAGGAAGTAAAAAGACACATTGTCCGCAGAACCCGCGAAGCAGCGAAAAATCCGCGTTATATATTTAGTTATGCTTTCATATAAAATCCGCGATAGAGTGAAGTCGTGAAAGTCAAAGCGCGATATAGCGAGGGATTACTGTATAAGAATTATCATCATTCGATGAATCTTAAAACTGGTCACAAAGACATGGCAGACAAAAGTAATCCCAAGTTACATATAAAAGTATTAATATATTAATAATGAGATCCAGCAATCCCAGTGGTTCAGGATATTAAGAGACACATAATTTACAAGCATTTAAACGTGCTGCTTTTGGAGAAAAATGGAAAAATGCTATCTGTAAAGTAAATAATTAATGTGTGCTGAGGTATCTGTCAGGTTATAGATTTGGACATTTAAGACATGGGCACTACAAACTGTCTTTTGGTGATGAGCCACTCATAGCTTGAGTTTAGGCTGAGGAATACCTACTTGGTATCTTTGCATTTCTGTGAACTTTATCAATTTAAAATGTTCCTGATCTGCAGGTGTTGCACAGGTTGGAGCCCTCTGCCGATAGTCTTAAAGTTCCTAATTTGCACAGATTTATAAGGAGGTCACCTCAATGTAAGTTTGAGAGTGTGGAAAGGAAACTATATGGAGTTCAAAATTTAAGGGAGTTTCTTTAAAAAAACAAAGGTATTTCTCTTAAAAGATTGGAGTTCCAGAAATTTCTGGACAGTTGATTAAACAAGTAATACTTCAGACAGCAACTTTGTGAAAATCATTTCAGTGTTTTTTTTATTTTCTAAAACCAGGCCATTGCAGTGGCATTCACCATATTGAACATATATAAAAACATACTAGTGTGAGTGCTGCAGGAGATGGACGGGCATCCCAGAGGGTGACTCCTTGCCCAGACAGGACGACATGGGAAAAGACAATGAAAGGACAGGCTCTTTGACTGGGTCCAAGAATCCTTATCCAGAAGGGAGACCAGCATGATGGGAAGACCAGGACAGACACCAGCATCTGGGTAGCATGCTCTCTAATATGTTAGAGGGTAGCATCTCTGGGATTTGGGTCCCCTTCAGACCCACGGGGCATCATGGGAACTGCAGTTCTGCAACACAGTCCTGTTGGGATCTGTGGGTGCCACTAGAGGGCACTGCTTGGGGATATGGTCACTAATTTGGGGGACTCTTGTCTGACCCAGAATTGATTTCTACTGACCATGTCCTAACCCCCTAAGTACTGCTGGGTTAAAGATAAAAGGAGCCACATCACCTTAACTGGCAGACCGAGTCGGTAGTAAGTGGATGTAGCCTGATGGGATAATTGTGAAGAAATAGGATTGTTTTCTAGGCTGTTTACTTTGGTTGTTCTTATTTTAATATGCAGAGATAATATTTATTAATAAAAAACGTTTGTACTTGAACCTGTGATTGGCTTGAGTGTGATTATGTCTGGGGTCAGGGGCTTAGTGGTGTCTAGTACTGGTTACACTTGATACAACCATTTACTTCAAAATAATTATAATGAAAGCAAAAGAAAAATGAAAATACAAAGAAAAAACAATAGCAGACAAAGAGGACAAAAAACAAACTCTCAACTATAAGAAACAGAAAAAGAAGTCAGTCTTAGGCAAAATGGAAAGAAAAAGGAAATAAGACCACTTCTTCTGTCCTCCATGGCACTCACAGTAATACAGCTCTGGAATAAATATAACAGCTTAGGAAGGATGTTCATTTTGACAGTGTTAATTCTCCCTGCTAAGGTGAGATGGAGGGTGGACCATCTGTTAACATCTTGCTTGATTTTTACCCATGCCACATCAAAATTGTATTGGAAAAGATTAAGGCATTTACTTGTGATGGATATCTGCAGATATTTAAACTGTTTTGATATTATGAACTATGAGCTATTCAATCTATTATATGTTAGAGAGTTCACTGGGGAAAACACACTTTAATTTGGATTTATTTTAAATCCAGGGATCTTTTGAAATTCTTGTAATTATTTTAAGAATTATGGTAGAGATAATCGTGGATCTGATATAAAAAGCATCATATCATCTGAATATAGTGATCTTTTCTATTCAAGTCCTTTTCTGATAATCCTCTTTTTCTCTCGTTTATTCTAAGGATAAACAGTGGCTAACATGTCCAGTACCCCTTTCTAATTTGAATTATTTGGAGTTTGTATTATTAATGCAGACTTATTCTTCTGGACTGGCATAGAGTAATTTAATCCATGCAGTTATATTGGGGCTAAACCCAGATCTCTGCATTGTAGTAAGTAGATAGTCTCAACTCTATCAAAAATGTTTTCTGTATCCAAAGAGAATAAGACTTCAAGTGAATTGGATTTTATGGGCAAGTATATTACTTTAAACAGGCACCAAAGGATGGAGGATGAGTGTCAGCCCCTAAAAACTCCAATTTGATCTTGTGATATTCCCAAGGCCAGCACTTCCTCAATTCGTCTAGCTAGAATGGAGTGAAATTGTTCTGTATGATGCACATTGTAGTAAGCCTTTATTTTTCTTTGGAAAAACCTTCATCAATGCTTGGCAGAATATTTTGGGGTAAAAATTTGCTTTCTTTAACTTCTTCTTTGGCAAGACTCTATTTACCTTACCTTTCTTTGTTGTAGGAACCAGGTCTCCGGCCTTTAGATTTATATCAAGGTAACTGAAGCACACTCATTTTAAGAAACAGAATAATACAATTTACTGATAAACACAAGGATTATAGAAGTGTGATAAATTAATATATATAATATATATATATTGAAATATATGACTGAACAAAGACACGCTAGGTTGGCTGTTTACTACTTCTACTTTATTTTGTCACAGATAAATAGTTATACAATACCAAGTCTTTATGGATGATGTCAATTGTTGGACGGAGTCGTTGCTTTGTTGTAGCTCCGGGTTCAAGTGGAAGAACTGCCTGGACAAAGTTTACACCAACGTGCGCGGTGCCTACAAAGCAGCACTGCGCCCACACATCGGCTCTTCCGACCACGCTACAGTGATGCTGCGCCCCGCATACTCGACGCTGCTGAAACGCACGAGACCTGCCAGGAAAACCATCCGAGTCTGGCCCAGTGGAGCGGTCTCAGCACTCCAGGACTGTTTTGAATGTATGGACTGGAATGTTTTTAGAGAGGCAGCGACGTATGACGGCTGTGTTAACCTGGACGAGTTTGCAGAATCTGTGACTTGCTACATCACCAAGTGCACAGAGGATGTTACCGTCCTGAAGAACATCACCACTAGAGCCAACGAGAAACCCTGGTTCACAGCACAGGTGCGCGCTGCTGAGAGAGAGAGATGCTGCGTTCCGGTCCGGGAGTACAGCTGCCCTCAGAACAGCCAGGGCAAACCTCTCTCGCTCTATCCGCCAAGCAAAGCGAGCGTATGGCAAAAAGATCCAGCACCACTTCAAAGACACAAAATACTCCCGCAGTCTATCGCAGGGCATCCAGGCTGTCACCCAGTACAAGCCAGCATCAAGCAGCTGTGAGGGAGATGCCACACTCCCTGAGGAACTGAACAAGTTCTACGCACGGTTTGACACACTGAACAACATGCCCCCGACGAAAGCGACACCTCTCATCACCGACCAGACCATCTCTCTGCCTGCAGCTGACGTGAGGAGAACTTTCTCCAAGATCAACTCACGTAAAGCTGCCGGTCCGGACAACATTCCAGGTCGAGTGCTGTGAGACTGCGCTGATCAGCTCGCCGAGGTGTTCACAGACATCTTTAACACTTCGCTGAGCCAGATGATCGTCCCGACGTGCTTCAAGTCCACCACCATCGTCCCAGTGACAAAGAAATCCGCAGTTTCCTGCCTGAATGACTACCGGCCCATCGCACTGACCCCTATCACCATGAAGTGCCTTGAGAGGCTTGTCATGGCACGAGTGAAGAGCAACCTCCCCCACTCACTGGACCCTATGCAGTTCGCCTATTGCACAAACAGGTCAACTGAGGACGCCATATCCACTGCACTTCACCTTTCCCTCTCTCACTTGGACAATAAAGAGTCTTATGTTAGATTGCTGTTCATAGACTTCAGTTCAGCGTTCAACACCATCATCCCCCATAGACTGTGTGTGAAACTGAGCAAGTTAGGACTAGGCACCTCACTCTGCTATTGGAAAATTGATTTCATGTCAGAGAGACCTCAGTCCGTCCAAATCGGTGACACTGTTTCCAGCACCATCAAGCTGAGTACCGGAGCTCCTCAGGGCTGCGTTCTCAGTCCACTTTTGTTTACACTCCTGACTCACGACTGCACTGAGCTGCACAGCTCAAACCACATCATCAAATTCGCCGACGACACGACCGTGGTGGGGCTCATCAGCAACAACGATGAGTCTGCGTACAGAGATGAGGTGAAGCAGCTGGCTGCCTGGTGCAGTGACAACAACCTGTCGCTGAATGTGGACAAAACTAAAGAAATGGTCATCGACTTCAGGAAAGCTTGCTCCACCCACACACCACTTAGCATCCACGGTTCCACGGTTGAGACTGTAAAAAACACCAAGTTCCTGGGAGTTCACATCTCAGACGATCTCACCTGGACCACTAACACCACCTCCATCACCAAAAAGGCCCAGCAGCGTCTACACTTCCTGAGACGACTGAAGCGAGCCAACCTGCCCCCTCCCACCCTCACTATTTTCTACAGGGGCACCATAGAGAGCGTCCTAACCAGCTGCATCTCCACCTGGTTCGGAAACAGTACTGTTGCTGATATCAGGCGGCTTGAAAGGATCATCAAAGCAGCTGGAAACATCATCGGAACGTCTCTTCCGCCACTGCAGGACATCATCCACAGACGCTGCATCAAAAGGGCCTCCTGCATCGTGCTCGACCCCTCTCATCCTTCACACGGACTTTTCACGCTCCTTCCTTCTGGCAGACGCTTCCGCAGAATCAGGTCTCGGTCTTCCAGGATGCGTGATAGCTTCTTCCCACAAGCCATAAGACTCTTGAACTCACTCCCAGCCATCACACTTCCCCCCACACACACACCTGGACTGTGAAAGAACTATGTTGCACAACTGCACTTTATACGCATCATGTCACTTGATGCACAATATCTCCTGTAGTATGACTGTACTGCTACCAACACCCACTGGACTAAGATTATACGCTGTCGTATAAATGCTTGCACATGTTTATGTGAACATTGTACACATAAATAACCTGTAAATAGTATTATATAGTACCTGTATATAGAATCCTGTTACATTATAACCTTCTACCTCCTGCACATCCAATGCATAATGTCACTTTGCACCTGTTTTTGCATATTTGCACTCATGTTGAACTTGGTACTTGAAAATAACCAGGGTACAGTTTCTGTCATAATGTAACATATTGTCAATCTCAACTGTTTAAAAATACGGCATTCTGGCTTGATTTCTACCTCTTCGTCTTTTTCTAGTTCTAACTTTATTTAAAACTCTGTCTAGTTTAAATGCATATTGCACATTCTCTAGTTTAAAATGTGTCACTTATTTATTCTCTAGTTTATATGCCTATTTATTCTATATTCTCTGTTATGCTGTTCTATGTTTGTCTGCACTGAAAAACCTGGAGCCACGTCGTCTCGTCTCTCTATGTACCTGTACAGTGTATTGCAGAGATGACAATAAAGTTGACTTTGACTTTGACCTTTGACTTTGAAGATCCTTTATGCATTGGAGTAAAATCATTGTCTTTGATGCATGCTCCTTGTTGGTGCTGTGCTGCTGTTTTCTCAGCTTTTTTTCTGCTGTTAGGCCCTTTGCTGTGCTGGCTACATCTTAGGGAAAAGCATTACTCTTTCTGGCACAAGAAGGAAGAAGATGAAGTTTCTTTCTTGAAGTGATGACTGCTTTTCAGCCTTCAGACTGGCTCATTGTTTAGCTTGGCAAATGGGATCTTAACTCTCAGGTTCACAAAGAGAAGAGATTGTCAGGTTCAGCTCTCCAACAGAGCAGCTCATGACCTTTTAGGTTTCAGAAGGTCATTTTATATATTTCCTCATCCCTTACAGAATCCCACAGAGGAGGCCCCAAATAAATCCCCAGGGAGTTCAGTGAGTGTCCAGCAAATATCCCAGAACAAGAGTTTCAGGATGGTGTAGAACATATTAAGGGAAGATTTAATCTTTTCCTGATTGGATTAAAGTCACTCTCAGTTATCAAAATCAGTGATATCTAATAGGTGAGTTTTTCAGTCTATCTTAGTTGATATCCCTTGAATTATAAGTATTTTTCCTTGCTCAAGTCCATTTTGTGCATTCTGGCTCAAGTGGCCTACAGAGGGGCCTCTGGAGAGATATCAGTGCAACTCTGATTTACACCTTTGTTGTCATATGAAGTCCAGGCAGATCCCTGGTACAAGCTGGAGTTCAGCCTCTTAATTTGGAATGCAAGTCACGGTTTTGTGTAGCTGGGTACCTGCATCTCTGTTAAATCCACTTTCTTAATAGAACTTGTGTGCCACTGAAGCCTAGCAGAATGGGCAATACCCACGTTGTCCTACATGGTTCTTCACCTTAAGTGAAAGGTGAATCTCCTGTATAAATACTATCTTGGCTTTATAGCTGCTGAGATGGAAGAATTATTTTTTTTCTCTTTAGGTCTTCATTTATCAGAGATATACTGTTTCTGAGTATTAGGGGTCATTGCGATGTTAGGTAAGAGCAGTAATTTTTTCTGAATTCATTTGTAACAATAATTTCAAATATTCACTGCTGGCAGTTGCAGTTAATAAGCTAGCACCTGAATTGACAATTAACTTGATGGATGTGAAAGAATTACAGAAATAACACTTTGTTCTCTTTTCCTTCACTTCCCTTCCTTTCCCCCACCTCAACCCTTTCCCTTCTTGCCTCTGAAGGTGAGGCTAAGAAAAAACAGCACAGAGTTCCATTCCTGTGACATGCTAAAAGACAGAGCCGTCCAAAACACGAATAAATTGAGATATCAGCAACTGAGTACACACAGCTCTAACTTATAGTAAAATCCAGGTAGAATAATTTTGGTGTAAGATATTGAACAGTCACTGTAATACAGAACAAAAGGATTAAAATATTAAGTTTTTTTTATATTAAGTAACTTGCTTGTGGTCATACAGGGTTAGTATGTCTGGCTTCATTCAGGATTGCCAAAGAACACTGAAAATAAACAGTGCACTGTGCATATTCATGTGATTCTTAATTATTGTAGCACTCTGCTTGAGTGCTTTTATTTTGTGGAAATAATCTAAGACTAGTATTGGTTGGACTTTGCATGCAAGGACAGATTTCCCCTGATAACATTTACCAAAATGTGCCAAAGAAATTTAAACACTTATCAAAAAAAATCCTTCCACCCTTTACAAAAACTAGCAAATGTTTCCAAAAAGAGAATTTTTAACCAGTCCCTTGCTCCAAATAATGTCTCTATTTTTGTCAGGACAGGTTGTCAGACCTTGCAGGAGAAATATTTAAGGAGGTCTGTAGATAGATAGATAGATAGATAGATAGATAGATAGATAGATAGATAGATAGATAGATAGATAGATAGATAATTCATTTATCCCCAAGGGGAAATTCAAATACTCCAGCAGCCGCATTCTGATAAAAAAACAATATTAATTAAATAGTGATAAAAATGCAGTGCAAGTTAAAAAATGCAAGGCAGGTATAACAGAAAATATCACTGTATAATGTTAATGTTTTCGCCCCCGGGTGGAACTGAAGAGTCGCATAGTATGGGGGAGGAACGATCCCCGCAGTCTGTCAATGGAGCAGGACAGTGACAGCAGTCTGTCGCTGAAGCTGCTCCTCTGTCTGGAGATGATACTGTTCAGTGGATTCTCCATGATTGACATGAGCCTGTTCAGCGCCCATCGCTCTGCCACAGATGTCAAACTGTCCAGCTCTGTGCCTACAATAGAGCCTGCCTTACTCACCAGTTTTTCCAGGTGTGAGACATCCCTCTTCTTTATGCTGCCTCCCCAGCACACCATTGTGTAGAAGAGGGCACTTGCCACAACTGTCTGATAGAACATCTGCAGCATCTTATTGTAGATGTTGAAGGACACCAGCCTTCTAAGGAAGTATAGTCTACTCTGTCCTCTCTTGCACAGAGCATCAGTCTTGACATTCAAGTGCAATTTATCATCCATTATAGACATATAAACTCTAACTTAGCTTTTCCTTTTTTCATAGTTATACATGTAAATGTACATATATACTGCATTGTGAGCAAAAGGTCAATAAATTTGCCTAGTTGGCCAGATGAAATATCCGGTAGAGCATATACCCCTTAAGACTCTTTGTAGGCCAGCCCAGTACTCCTGCCAGTGTAACTTGTGATAAGGCAGTTTTCTTCATGTGGGATAGAAGACATTAGAAAACTTTAACTCTTGAAAACAGAAATACACAGCACCCACAATTTCTGCACCTCCATCTTCTGAAGAGAAATAAAATTGTTAGGAGACACTACCTTATTTTAAATTGCTTTTAAGAAGTGGATTTGTTTTAGCAGGATTTTCTCCCTCATCTTCCTCCCTCATTCCATCAGATTGCACTAGAAACCAACCACTGGAGACCTCTGACACTGATTTATAAGATGACATGATTGAGTTATACTGTGTCAAGTCTGTCTTAGGGATGATGTTTTTGCTGTGAACTGCCACTGCCAAGTTCTCCTGTGTTGACTCTTTATGTTACATGCATTGAAGTTTTATATCTTTCCCATTCCCTCTCTTGAGTCTGAAGTATAAGAGTGCAATCATAGGGTCCTGTCTGAAGACATTTAAGCACCACAAAACTTACCAAAGTGACATTATCTAGTACATTTTGTACGAGACACGTCACATTTACCATCTGAGAGTACTGTAAAAAAGAACATACCACAAAATTCAATATGAAATACAAAACACCATATAATGAAATTTTCAAAACTTAAAGTATTAATAAATTTAGGAAACATAAAGAGTAGGATATATTAATAATAGCTACATATTTTAATGTTCTAGTTATGCTTCTTGTTGTAGCATTTTGAACTAACCACATATTAATAACTGAAAGATTTCAGCAGCCTGATACTAAAGCAATGTAGCATTAACCATTACCTGATATAAATAATTGATTTAATTATTTTGCAATAATAATTTTGCAATACTTGTAAATTGGAAAAAGCTGATCTTACTGACGAATGAACATCTGATCATTGTTAAATATGATACCTACATTAAATGTAGATTTAACAAAATTAAAGTTCAAACTAATTGCAAACATAGTCTAGCTAGATCTTGAATTTACATTTATTAATATGTATTTAGGGACAAATAACTTTCACTCTTTATTTGTTGTCTCCTCCTTAAAGTAGTTAATTAATAATATATCTGAAGTAGTGTTAAGTTTTATTGCTAAATAAGTACTGTGTTATTCTTTCATTATTAAATGTGATTGAGTGTCATCAACAAATTTATATATTTCAAATGGCATTTCCTAATGGAAGCAAACTGTACAGTAAGAAAATAACATTGGTCCCATAGCTGAACACTGAGACTTGCATGCTTAGATACAGGTAAGAATGAGTGAGTTCTGTCATTGGATGTCTGTACTTTTTGAAGGCAATATAGTAAGTATGAAGAAGCTCATGTATTTCACAGTCAACAAAATTCTGAATAATGGAACTGTTTCTGAGGTATTCAAAGGTATGTGTAAAGGTATAGTAATTGTGTATTTATGTGCTTTGACAGCTTGACTGTACATTTCAATTTGGTTAGTTTTTATACATTCTTTATTTGTTTATAACTAGGTGATATAAAAAACTCTTTGTATTGTCAAACGTGTAGGCATGGGACACAGCTTAAGGGCTTTGATGATAGTAATTATCCACTGGAACAGAGGTTGGTGCTGTCTACGAATGCCTTCTCTTCTCCTCCCTCATGTAGAATGGCAGATTGACAGCCACTCCATCGGTGATGTCACTTCCATGTCCGGCCACCTGGACCATTCTATTCCTGCCACTTAAACTCATAACCCAGAAATTGGCCATCTTGCTTCAGTACATATCAAGAACTCCAGTCTGAAAAGACAATTTTCCTTGCTTTTCAAATTAATTTATACTGTGTCACCTCGGTGGCATCCCAACTCTTTATGTGCGAATATGGTGCTTAGCATTTTTGTATGTTGTTGAACAGTATTCTAAATGTTGCGTAAACAAAGCTACAGTTTATTTTGCAGCACACTTTAGCAAAGTCACTGTGTGTTTTTTCCAGGTACTTTATTTTAATTGGAATGATTAAGATGTTTAGTGATTCAAAACATGCATGAGTGGAATGAACAAATGTATGTATGAGTGTGCCCTGTATTACACTATTATCAAACCTAATGCTATTTTTTGCCTATATTCAAAATCTGCGATGACATAGTCAGTCTTTCTGCCAGCTTGAATTGAAACAAGCAGGTTTCAGAAATGAATGATAAATCAATATACTGTATGTGTTGTGTGCTTTTAAATGAAAGTGCACTGTTTTAAAATAATTTGAACTGCATTGAATAGAATTACAGAAGTAGTTGTATATGTTATGTTAAAGGAAACAGAATTATACAATAATATCTAAAATTAGAGATGTGATATATATGGGAGTACATGAATAGAGACATCATGAATAGAATTGTTGTCCATCCATCCATCCTCTTCCGCTTATCCGAGATCGGGTTGCGGGGGCAGCAGCTTGAGCAGAGATGCCCAGACTTCCCTCTCTTCGGCCACTTCTTCTAGCTCTTCCGGGGGAATCCCGAGGTGTTCCCAGGCCAGCCGGGAGACATAGTCCCTCCAGCGTGTCCTGGGTCTTCCCCGGGGCCTCTTCCCAGTTGGACATGCCCAGAACACCTCATCAGGGAGGCGTCCTGAAGGTATCCTGATCAGATGCCTGAGCCACCTCATCTGACTCCTCTCGATGTGGTGCAGCAGCGGCTCTACTCTGAGCCTCTCCCAGATGACTGAGCTTCTAACCCTATCTTTAAGGGAAAGCCCAGACACCCTGCGGAGGAAACTAATTTCAGTCGCTTGTATTCGCGATCTCGTTCTTTCAGTCACTACCCATAGCTCATGACCATAGGTGAGGGTAGGAATGTAGATCAACTGGTAAATTGAGAGCTTTGCCTTATGTCTCAGCTTCTTTTTCACCACAACAGACCGATGCAGAGCCCGCATCACCGATCCGCCTGTCGATCTCCCGCTCCATTCTTCCCTCACTTGTGAACAAGACCCCGAGATACTTGAACTCCTAAACCTGGGGCAGGATCTCGCTACCAACCCTGAGAGGGCACTCCACCCTTTTCCGGCTGAGGCCCATGGTCTCGGATTTGAAGGTGCTGATTCCCATCCCAGCCGCTTCACACTCAGCTGCGAACTGATCCAGAGAGAGCTGAAGATCATGGCCTGATGAAGCAAACAGGACAACATCATCTACAAAAAGCAGTAAACCAATCCTGAGTCCACCAATCCGGACCCCCTCAACGCCCTGGCTGCGCCTAGAAATTCTGTCCATAAAAGTTATGAATTGAATCGATGACAAAGGGCAGCCCCGGCGGAGTCCAGCTCTCACTGGAAACGGGTTTGACTTACTGCCGGCAATGCGTGAGCATTGAAGTCTCCCAGCAGAACGAGGGAGTCCCAAGAAGGTATACCTTCTAGCACCTCCTCCTGGGACTCCAGAAAGGGTGGGTACTCCAGACTGCTGTTCGGTGCATACGCACAAACAACAGTTAGGACCCGTCCCCCCACCCGAAGGTCGAGGGAAGCTACCCTATCATCTACCGGGGTAAACCCCAATGAACAGGTTTCAAGTCGGGGGGCAATAAATATGCCCACACCCGCTTGGCACCTCTCACCGGGGGCAACTCCAGAGTGGTAGAGAGTCCAGCCCCTCTCAAGGAGATTGGTTCCAGAGTCCAAGCTGTGCATCGAGGTGAGCCCGACTATATCTAGCCGGAACCTCTCGATCTCGCGTACTAGCTCAGGCTCCTTCCCCTTCAGAGAGG
Organism: Polypterus senegalus; assembly: GCF_016835505.1. Classification (NCBI taxonomy): domain Eukaryota; kingdom Metazoa; phylum Chordata; class Cladistia; order Polypteriformes; family Polypteridae; genus Polypterus; species Polypterus senegalus. Next base: position 169,543,444 of record NC_053155.1, read on the forward strand.
TGACATTCCACGTCCCAAGAGCCAGCTTCTGTAGCCGAGGATCGGACCGCAAAGGTCCCCGCCTTCGGCTACCACCCAACTGTTGTAACATAGGATTGTTGTAACATAAAATAAACTAAAGCATTGACAACCTCTCCAAACATGCAGACAATTAAATGTAAAATATTAGATAATCACAACAAAAAGCAGAAAATGACAAAAGTGCAAAATGCATAAAAAATCCATCCATCCATCCATTATCTAACCCGCTGAATCCGAATAGGGTCACGGGGGTCTGCTGGAGCCAATCCCAGCCAACACAGGGCACAAGGCAGGAAACAATCCTGGGCAGGGTGCCAACCCACCGCAGGACACACACAAACACACCCACACACCAAGCACACACTAGGGCCAAATTAGAATTGCCAATCCACCTAACCTGCATGTCTTTGGATTGTGGGAGGAAACCGGAGCGCCCGGAGGAAACCCACGCAGACACGGGGAGAACATGCAAACTCCACACAGGGAGGACCCAGGAAGCGAACCCAGGTCTCCTTACTGCGAGGCATGCATAAAAAATGAAAATGATAAACATGATGCAAATCTTGGAGAAATACAAACCACATGGGCTCCGTTGTCCTTGTTTTGAGTAAACATCTATCAATAAAAGACTTTTTGGTAACTCTGTAATAAATCTAAGAGAAATTAAGAATTGAATAGACCATTTATCGCAACCATATTAATGCAATAATATATCATACAAAAGTAACTGCAACAAAACATCATGTAACATAAGGGAATAAAAAGACAGATTTTTAATTAACATTACAGGATTTTCACCCTTTATTAAAATACTAAGACTGACAGGTCATCCGTCATGTTTTCTTTGATATCAAAAGAAAAGTTAGTTGCTATAAATACAATTTCTAATATACCAAGTTTACCCTTGGAATAATATTGTCTATACTTTGACATAACATGTAACAAAAGCAATATTCACTATTGTATTAACAGTAACTTTAGCCAGGTTGAGGGGACATAATCAATTCAGAATTTTTATTATTATTATGGGGGTTATCAAAAGGCAGGGCCTGTGAAAGCCCATCGTGGCACTCCGTGTGACTTTTGGCTATACAAAAATAAATTACATCGTATTTTTTTTTATTAAAATGTTATAGATGATGAGATTATTTGACAAAGATAATAGTGAGTGTCTTGTATGTCCTATTTGTTAACAGTATTATACATAACAAAAAAGAAATATTGTTAGCAGAAACTAATACCACAGCAGTTCTGGCGTGTAAAGTAATAATACTAGACCGAATATATATATAATTCTGGAGGAATGAAACACACGGTAAGCGTGATGGCCGTCTCCGCACGTATGACATACTCAGTCACACTTTCGCTACTTAACTTTCGGAGCGAGGTCAGTTCTGTGTACAGGCTAATTACACGTGGCTTTCCTTTACCTGCATAATAGTCTCTCAGGATCTTTAACGCTTTTCGTCCATCGTCCGCTGCTTCTCGCATCATAAGCGTTCAGTCTCAGGCATACAAAAACTCTGAAAAACTTTATTAACAAACTTAGCTCACTACTGCCACCCTTTGGTCACTACCAAAAAGTCATTTACATATATTTACAAAGTCCACAAATGAGAGCATATTTACATTCATGTCAACACCCCCACTTGCTCTCATATCGTTACCAAAATTTACTTCTATTTACATCAAGTACAATCTTCTGTGTACCTTTAATCTCCAAACATAAATGAGGCAAATTTAATCAACTTATATGTTGTCGCAGGCTTTGCCATTACATCTGCCACCATTTGTTCTGTTGGGCAATAGATCAAACATATTTCTCCATCATTCAATGAAGACCTAACAAAATGATATTTTATGTCCACATGTTTGCATCTCTGTCTGCTCACAGGATTCTTTGTCAGTGCAATCGCACCCTGATTGTCCTCATATATTATAGGTGGTTCATTCTGGTGCTCATCAATGCCTTCTAATAGCTGCATTAGGTACAGGAATTCCTGTGTGGTTGCAGCTAAAGCCATATATTCTGCCTCACAAGTAGAAAGTGGAACAGTTGGTTGCTTTTTGGTTCTCCACGAAATCAAAGGACCATTCTCATTAAGACTCACGCAAAAACTAGTTGTACTGCGCCTGTCGACTACATCAGCCGCCCAGTCCGCATCACTGTATGCATATAGTCTCAGTTTATCATCGTCACATCTTCTGTAACACAGTTCTTTCTCAGATGTGCCTTTTAAATATCTCAGTACATGTTTAAATGTACACCACTGTTCCTCTGTTGGCTTAGTAAAGTACTAAGACAGTTTACTAACAATAAAACTGAGATCAGGTCTTGTACATGTAGTGAGGTAGATAAGGCTGCCTACAGCCTCTCTGTATTTCCTGACATCCTGCATCATTTCTGCATCACCAGTGTAGCTCAACTTTTGTTCACAGGGTGTCATTCTTGGCTTACAGTGTTGCATATCAAATCTTTCCAAGATTTTTTCTACATATCTTTTTTGTGACATTTTCACACATCCATTGTCTTGCTCAAAATCAATACCAAGAAAATGTTTCAGCTTACCCATGTCTTTCATTTTAAATTTTTCAGTGAGCATTTCCTTTACTACATTCAGTGCGTTTTCATCACTGGCAGCAATAATCAAGTCATCCACCCACACAATCATGATCACTTTCTCAATTCCTGTTTCCTTTGTATAAACACAATGATCAGCCGGGTTCTGCACAAACCCGTTATCAGTGAGACACTCATGCAACATTTTGTTCCAATTTCTGCCCGATTGCTTTAGTCCATACAATGACTTTTTCATTTTATACACCAGTTTCTTAGTTGTGCCACATTTGACCTCATAACCCTCTGGCTGTTCAATGTAGATCTCACAATCTATTGGTGCATGTAAATAAGCAGTTTTTACATCCATCTGATGTAAGATTAGGTGTTCCTGTACTGCTTTCTGCATTAGCACTATGATGCTGGTTATATTGACAGTAGGAGAGAATGTCTCCTCGTAGTCAATTCCCATTTTTTGACTATATCCCTTGGCCACAAATCGTGCTTTGAATTTGTCAGACCCATCAACATCTTTCTTAACTGTATACACCCATCTACCCCCCACTGCTTTCTTACCCTCAGGTAAGCTGGTTAGGGTAAATGCGTCATTATCTTTCAGGGATTGCATTTCTTCATCCATTGCATTACACCACTCCGTTGAGTTTGGTGAATGAACAGCTTCCCTAAATGAGAGGGGTACATTACACATCACTCTGTAGCAGAAATCAATGTTAGACAGAACTTGGTCATCACTCTCTTCTCCCAATACATAATCATTTAAATAAGCAGGTCTCTTTCTTACTCGGGAGGGGTATTGCTTGGACTCACTAACAGTATCATCTACCTGTGTTTGGTCTGTTGCCTCAGGACTATCTACTGGAACCTGATCCTGGACGTGCCCAGAACTCACACCAGTGTTTTGCCTGATCTTGCTAACTGTGTTTGACATTTCCAAATCATCAATGTCAGTCTGAGTTTCCCGCTCTATAATAGTCTTAGTCACGAATTTTACTAACCTGTGCTTCAGCACCTTCCCATTTCCAGGATAGTAAACCATGTAAGCCGGACTATTTTTGTCGTACCCAACAAAAATTCCCTTTTCACATTTTGAATCAAGCTTTCTCTTGTCCTGTTCATAGGCATAACACACTGACCCAAACTTTTGCATCCTAGAGAGGTCAGGGCGCCTTCCTGTCAGCATAAAGTAAGGTGTTTGTTCTGTACGCCTGTTGAAACATCTGTTTCTTATTACAGCTGCCGTCTGTACTGCATACGTCCACAAATCTTTTGGTAATTCACTCTCTATCAGCATACACCTTGCCATGTCAAACAATGTCCGCCAATTTCTCTCAGCAGTACCATTCTGATGGGGCGAGTATGGAGCTGAGGTCTCATGTCTAATCTTATTTTTGCTGAATAGTGCCTGGTAATTCTTCCCTGTGAATTCTGTGCCGTTGTCTGATCTAAGGCATTTAATGTGCCCATATGGGGCAGTATCAGCAAGAAAGTTTTCTGTTGCAGATGTTGTGTCACTCTTATTTCTTAAAAAGTACACAAAAATCGTACTGGAAAAATCGTCAGTGAACGACAATGCAAATCTGTACCCATCTTTAGACTCTGGGTCTATTGGTCCAGCAAGATCAGTGTGCACCAACTCAAGAGCTGTTTTGGCTCTTACATTTGGCTCCCTGTTATGTATCTGGACAAATTTTCCCTGGATACACACCTCACAGTGCAGTACTGATTTGTCTGGTTTACCTTTGATTGTCATACCATTAACAACTCCCTGTAATTTCTGAATATCATCATAATTACAATGCCCCAAAATATCATGCCATGTCTGCATGTCATGACAGCCCTTACATTGATCATCACATTTATCATTTACTGTTTGTAAATAGTATAGTCTGTTATGCTCATGAATATGGAATTTTGTACCGTCTCTCAATCAATCAATCAATCAACATTTATTTATATAGCACATATTCATACAAAAAAAATGTAGCTCAAAGTGCTTTACAAAATGAATAGAAAAATAGAAGACACAATAAAAAATAAACATAAGTCAACATTAATTAACATAGAATAAGAGTAAGGTCCGATGGCCAGGGTGGACAGAAAAACAAAAAAAAACTCCAAAAGCTGGAGAAAAAAATAAAATCTGTAGGGGTTCCAGACCAAGAGACCGCCCAGTCCCCTCTGGTCTCTGTGTTGGAGGATGTCTTTTCCTTGCTTAAAGATAATATTTGCTCCATTGGAAGTAGCTGCTTTCACAGAAAAGATATCCTGCGGGTAGGAGGGGATGTACAACGCCTGTCTCAACGTCGTGGCGTGGCGCTGTCCTCTGCTGTCCATCAAACAGAGCTCTGCATCACCTCTGCGGTCCACGACTCCATGGCACCTCGTGCCATTGGCCAGCTCTACACAGTGCATCTTGGCTTGGAAACTATCGTCGAACATCTTAAACTTTGTTATATCAGTGACGATATGTGAGGTTGCCCCGGTATCGACCATCAGACCAGTCATATTCATGTCGTGTCTTGGTTGGACCCCTGCGCTTCTGTCGCTCATTTGGAATGCATATTCCTTGCCGCTCATCTCCTCTGAAACTTGTCTCGCGTTGTCGCGTTGCTGTTTCCGTCTGCAGTTTGCGTCTCAGTGTGTGGAATTTTTACACCAGCTGCACCATTGTTTGCGTTGACATGCTTTTGCCTTGTGTCCTTTTAGACCACATCTGAAACACACTATATCCGTACTCTCGGTCCCCGGTCACTTGTACTCACCGAAGCAGGTTTCGCACTTGGTTGTATTCGCGCTTTCATCACGTTGTCGTCGGACGTTGTGGCGCGCATCTTTTCAGTGTCTTAATAACTCCGTAATTTAGTTTTAAATTCCACAAAAGGAATGGTCACTTCACTTTGCGTAATATGGATCGCGAATGGTTTGAATGATTCTGGCAGTCCCTTTAAAACCATTGCTACTAATAGTCCATCGCTCAATTTTTCGCCTGCATTTCTTAATGCCGTGATGGCCGTCTCCGCACGTATGACATACTCAGTCACACTTTCGCTACTTAACTTTCGGAGCAAGGTCAGTTCTGTGTACAGGCTAATTACACGTGGCTTTCCTTTACCTGCATAATAGTCTCTTTAGGATCTTTAACGCTTTTCGTCCATCGTCCGCTTCTTCTCGCATCACCAGCGATAAACTCTTATCATCGAGGAACTGGATTAATTCAGCATATGGCTCCGCATTTTTCTCCTCGGCATCGTCTTTGTCGGCTGCGGGGTTTTTTAAAATTGTATCTTTTAGACCTTGCAACCGAAGATGGCCCAAAAATTTTGTCTCCCACAGCCCATAGTTCTTTTCATCTCCATCAAAAATTAGCCGAGACCATCGACTACTTGACTCGGTGACCCGTCTACTCATGGTTCTAGTATATCACACAAACTCTCACCGGACACGTGGTACGTTGCGATGTTTCTTTCGGCGAGTAAAAGAAATACTCTGGGCCCATAACCTGTTAGCAGAAACTAATGCCACAGCAGTTCTGCCGTGTAAAGTAATAATACTAGACCGAATATATATATAATTCAGGAGCAATGAAACACACGGTAAGCGTTCAGTCTCAGGCATACAAAAACTCTGAAAAACTTTATTAACAAACTTAGCTCACTACTGCCACCCTTTGGTCACTACCAAAAAGTCATTTACATATATTTACAAAGTCCACAAATGAGAGCATATTTACATTCATGTCAACAAATATCTTCAAAATTACTTAAGATGATGCGAATACCAAACTTATGTTAACTTTTTCAGAAATTATGGAAAAGAACATATAAGTACAACCAACTTTCAACAATTTTATCCTAATAAAGAACCTACTTTCGTGATCCAACCTAAACTCAAGGACATCTATCCCTGTCATCTCTTAAAATTAATACCTGCAGTAATATTTTGACAAAATCAGAGTTCTTACAGGGAAAAATTAATTTAAATACAGTTATAGGTACACACAGAGTGTAAGTGACAGAGAAATGCCTTGAAAGGCACAAAGTAGCAACTAAATTGCAAACTAGCAAAAAAGCTGTAGCACAGGACTGAAATGGTCTTACAGATGCTTTTAATTACTGTGCACAGATTTAATGTGGATATTGTACTTTGAAACTAGAAAATGATGCTGTATATGTTATTGTAGTTTGTAATTTAAGAAAAACCCCGTGTTTAGACTATGATTATACTCATCATTCTCTTTAATAAAACCCCTGTGTACTTTCAGGTGTCTGGTGTGTGTGTCTTCTGGTGAAGTGCACATGCGTGGGGCCACACGGCACGTGTTCAGTCTCTTCCTGTGCATTCCCTGTGTGTGCAGAGAAAGAGAGAGAGAGAGAGAGAGAGAGAGAGACACACACAGGTGCGTACGCATGAGAGGCAGACAGACAGACAGACACGCAGGCCCACCCAAGAGACAGAGACACACACACACACACACACACGCACGCACACACACACACACACGCGCGCGCAGGCAGGCAGGCAGGCCCGCGCGAGAGACAGTCAGTCAGTCAGTCAGTCACGCAAGCACGCACGCACGCACGCACGCACATGCAAGAGACTCACACACACACAGAGACAGGTCCGCATGGGGGACAGATATGCAAGGTTGCTTATTAGATTACGGATTTTTCAAATGTTAATCTTTTTCCCTGTGCTTAAAACTCATTAAAAAAGGTGTTTTTAGCGAGTGGGTCATAAGGCTATAGCGCGAACTCTTGCAGTGTTAGTTTTCTCTGTTGTTCAAGGTTTTCTTAGTGTTATTCAATGTTTTTACATTTAGTTTACTATTACTATGTGCATTCATCCATCCGTCCATCCATTTTCTAACCCGCTGAATCCAAATACAGGGTCACGGGGGTCTGCTGGAGCCAATCCCAGCCAACACAGGGCACAAGGCAGGAACCAATCCCAGGCAGGGTGCCAACCCACCACAGGACACACACAAACACACCCACACACCAAGCACACACATGGGCCAATTTAGAATCGTCAATCCACCTAACCTGCATGTCTTTGGATCGTGGGAGGAAACCGGAGTGCCCGGAGGAAACCCACGCTGACACAGGGAGAACATGCAAACTCCAAGCAGGGAGGACCCAGGAAGCGACCCGGGTCTCCTAACTGCGAGGCAGCAGCACTACCACTGCACCACCGTGCCACCCTATGTGCATTCAATGGTATAATTAACTATATTTGTGCTTAAAATCTTAAAAAATATATATATTTACATACAGTTCATATGATCTGGAATGGATTAATTGTATTTACATACAATCCTATGTGGGAAATTACTTCGATTCCACTGTATTACTGTCTGACAAAATTACAGGCATTTTACGAAAATACAAACCAGTATTACTGAGAGAGAAAATTAAAGGCACACAATACAATGACGCATATTACAGCCACATACAAGGTCTCTTGCCATTTAATATAGACTGTTCCTACTAATGTTTATGCACTACTGTTCTAGCGCCTGTTATTGTAACGGGCTTAATGTCTAGTAAAGTATATTTTGGTGTCCATCAAAATAATGATATTTATTTTATGTCTATAGAAAAGACAGCTCTCGCTTTAATATGTTGTGATGGATCTGTAATTTATTACTATAAAAACGTAAATTTGCTTTAGCAAGCTGAACTACTCTTCATCTAGCCAACATTATCTTATTGCACCATAGAACAATATTTTATTCACATTTTGGATGACAGAATTTCATTTAGGAAAGTAGTCAGTGGCTTTTTATATACTGTATGATATGGTTCTCCTGTGAAACAGAAATTTACAAGCAGCTATAAACATACAGTGGTTTTAATTTAATTCCTAGAATCACTGTACACCAAACCAATCCATGCCTTCAAATTCAGTAATTTGTGTCAATGAAGCACATTTCACTCTGTTATCGTATGTGAATAGGTTACTAGCAAACAATGCCAAGCATAAATTTACAGTGGACACTTTGTTAACACAAGTAGTTTGCAGGTAGGATTAGTTTTTGTTTGAACACACATTAAAAAAGATTTAATGCATGATCTCAACAACTTTTCCTGCATTATGATTTTTGATGGCAGATGCAGTGGTTCCAGCATCTCACCATCTACCATCCTGGGATTTCCGCATAATACAGTCTCTAGAGCTTACAGAGAATATTGCCATAAAGTAAACCTTCCTGTGCGGAGAATGCCTCTAGGCAGAAACATCCTTGTTAATTAGTGATGTCATAAAGGAATAATCAATTTTGTTTGAACTAATATAAATGTCACAAATGCTCAAATAACAGCTGTAAAAGTATAGCTATCATGTGTGTTTTCTATGTTTTCTGGTTTCCTCCAAACTTCCAAGGTGTGAGTAAAATGTATATGCAGTACGCTGGCATGCTTTTCAGGTTTAGATCTTTCCAGTAAAGGCTTCATCTCTCCATGCCTCTGTATTGGAATAATTAGTACATAAATGGATTGATAGAAGGTTGCATCACAGTGTCTTAAGGGAAATGTCATCAACATTCATAATTTGCCAAAGAAGCATGGATATGAACACCTGGGGTCTCATGCTTAATGCCATGCATAAAATTCACACTAAAACATAGTGTATGGACAAAAGTGGAAATGTGTGTACACACAAAAAAATTCAGATGCACAAAACCATGCGTAAGCCAACTTCCACACACTTCTGCTACATAAATCCCGATCAGCATGAAAAGTAACGCTCATGCACGTGCCTGCCATCCCACCCCGACTCCTCCCAGAATTTTGCATATTTTAACATCTGTGACAGATAGGGGGTGCTATTGCTCCCTTGAACCCCTGTCCAAGACTCCAGACACCAGATCCAAGTCCAATAGTTGACTTTATTAATCTTCCACAGTGCCCAAAGCACCCTCTCCTCCACTATACTCATTAAATTACACAATAATCACTAATAAACAATTCCTCCACTCCCAGACGCGTTGCCACCCTTCCACCCAGCTCAGCTCTCCGTCTGGGAGCTCCCACAGTCCTTTTACACACCCTGACCCGGAAATGTTCCCAATCCCCAGTCCATGTGATTCTTTATCACTTCTGGTTCAGGTATAAGTCCTTTTTTTTTACCCAGGAAGTACGCCATTTCTGTCGTTGCTCCTCCTATGACGCACTTCCGGGTTATAGGGCACATATGATTCTTCGGTCCTCCCTGCAGCTCCCTCTTGCGGCCCCTGTGGTATCCAGCAGGGTCGTGTATAAAAACTACATAGTTCATTATTCCCTGCTGGTCTTCGGGGCACCTCCTTACTGCAGGGAGGGCTCCATCTGGCGGCCTGTGGGTATTGGCCGGAATGACAAGCGGGCCATATACCACACATGCAAATCAAAATAAATAGCCCTTACTGTTCAGTGTTCAGTTAAAAGACAATGGAAATAAAATGTGAAAAAAAGAATTTCAGTGAATGCGAAGTTGAGGAAGGGAAAACTTACTATTTGTTGGCTTAAGCAGTGGTATAAACAACAAAAGGAAGCTGATACAATGAAGTTTTGAGAAACTCAAAATTTCAAGTTCAGATAGTCGTACAGTGCCCGAAATAAAATAGAAGTGGTCAGATATCAAAGTTGCCGTAAAAAGGCGAGTTGTTGCCCACCACCTGAGAACCGTCATATAGAAGAGTATTAGCAGAATACGCGCATAAAGTGTGTGTGATACAAAGTGACCGCCTCTCTTTGCACTTGTTGTACAGTATATTAAGATGTAATTGAAATGCCTGAAATCAAAATGTGCTGGTCAACAAAAACTTTACCTTATGAACAGAAAAGAGTAAGTAACGTTTCAGTTTACTTCTCAGGTGCCTGCTTTTTGTTGACAGTAATTCACCTGCTTCTTTGCACACGAAGTATACAAAGTATAGAGAAAGTATAGTAATCATGAAAAAAATTCAACCTCGACATTTTGATGAATCATGAATTTTTAGACCTCCCCAATCCGAAAATACCGTTTTTTGGAATGATGTCTGTGTGTATATGTTTGTTTGTGTGTGTTTGGGCCAAATCCATTAACCGGAACTAGTACTTTACCTGAACACATACTGGATATTTCTTTTATTCATGCAGCTGCAGTGTCCAATTTATTCAACTTTACTTTTATAATAATTGTTCAATATATTATTAATTTGATTTGATTTGCTGTTGATGGTTCTTTAATGTACATAATATAATCATTGTCTTGTGGTTTACTCCTCAAATAAACATCCCCATATCTGAGTACTGTACACAAGAAAGTCTAGGGAAGACCATTCCTGATTGTTGAAAATGAAACGGCACTGATTGAGAGACTGACTAGGTCATCATACAAGATTGGCATATTGTTGCTGACCAATTACTTTTGCTTTAAAAAGTCTTTTAACAAGGAAGCGATACAAACCTTGTAAAATTCCTGAGTTGGCAATGTCTCCACTGAACTCAGGTAGGTTTTCAAAAAGAAAGTTTGCCAAGTGATGAAAAGCTAAACATACTAATTTGTTTTTGTATGTATTCTATATTTATTAATTTATCTTTTTTTAGTTCATAATCACAGCTCAAAACACCTGATATTGTGAAATTAATCCAGTAGCAGAATTATGTTTTAAAATATCTGTCCCCATTCTTTCAATGTGTCTCTCTCTCAAAACAGATAGTTGAAATATCATCTTCTTTTTGTTCTTAACATCAGCCATATCATAATAATTGCAAACCAGGGATTCTTCCTGTCTTGCATCCAAACCTGCTTGGGTATGCTCTAGGTTCCTGTGATCCTGAACTGGATAAACAGGTTTAGATAATATATATAGTGCTCTTAATCTTAATGTAGAAACATATGCATTTATAGACCTTGGTAGTACAGTAACAATTTGTACTGAAAATCTTCAGAGACAGTTAAAACTTCAAGGTAGAAGAACCCAAGTATTCCTCAAAACAATGAGTAATTGTGATACTGATTGAAGAATTCTAACTAAGAGTACTATTCTATCAGGTTTGCAAGTGTATGGTCTCAATAATAATGCATATATTGATCCGCCAAAGGTGTATATGCAGGTTACTATTCCAGTGGACTGAGAAAATATGCCACGACAGGAAGACTTCGAAAAGTGGACATATCTTGAGGAGGTAGTATATCATTCATATATTCTGAAGTTGATCTTTTAATAAGTATCAACAGCCCTAAAGTATTTGAGCTGTGGCAAATCATATCTAACAAAGGAGGTTAATCTCATGCTGTGAAGACTGCACTTATGTGGATGGTTGGTGGGCCATACAAGGAAATAGATGACTTTGCAAAGCACAGTGGTTAGCTACCTAAACATTCAATCAAGTGTGTGTCAATAGCAGAAATAGAAAACATATTGCACCAGCAGTACAATTCAGATTTTCCAGAGCACAGCTATTAAGTGAAAGGGGAAATGTTGCAGAAGGACATCAGGTTCATGAGCATAGCCTCAGAATCTGCAAGACTGGTAGGTGGCCACTACTGCTTAAATTTGCCTTTAAAAGATGAAACACTTAAAATGCCAAATAATCGCTGTATTGCAGAGCAGCGTGCTAGCATACTCAAAAGAAAACTAAGCAAAAATTCAGGTTTCCATGGAGACTATAAAGCTTTCATGAGAGACATTATAGAAAAGGGCTGTGCTGTCAAGGTATCCAAGGAATGCCTGAAAGTTAATGAATGCAAGGTGTGGTACCATCCACATCATGGTGTGTATCATCCAAAGAAAAATAAAATCAATGAATAACTATTGAAAGGTCCCAACTTAATTAACGCACTCATTGGCGTCCTTACAAGATTCAGAGAGGAGCCAGTGACATTAATGGCAGACAATAAATCAATAATCTAACATGTTAAACTCCCAGAAAAAGACCCTGATCTCATTTACATTTTGTGATGGCCTGAAGGTAATTTAAGTGAAGACTTGGAAGAATTTAAAATGACAGTACATCTTTGTGGTGGTACTTCTTCACCCAATTGTGGTTCATATGCTTTGCATGGAACAGTCGAAGATGCAAGAGGAGCATTACCTGAGGAAGCAGTTCATACCATGCTCAATAATTTCTATGTAGATGACTGTTTAAAGTCAGTGGCTACAGAAGAAGCAAAAAAGTTGGTGAAAGATCTCCATGCTGTACGCTCAAAAGGAGGATTTCACCTGACCAAATGCGTGAGTAACAGCAAAACAATGTTATTGTCTATTCCTGAAAAAGCCAGAGCCCTTAAACAAAGTAATTTTTAGACTTTTAGACTTGAGCCATTGTTTGCTGCTTAAAGAACATGCTTTGGGCATCCAGAGGTGCACCGAAACATACAGTTTCAAATTTTGGATAAAGTTACAAGACAAGCCCGCTATAAGATGTGGTATTTTGTCTGATGTCAGTTCAGTTTATGACACACTCAGATTTCTAGCTCCAGCTATACTGCCAACAAAGCTTATCTTAAGAGACTTATGCAAAGAGAAATGTGGATGGGATGAAGAAGATCTCAAGCATGTTCAGAAATAGAAAAAATAGATGGATAACTTACAGTTACTTGTGAACTACAATGTGAACAGATGCATCAAACCTGCATTGTTTGGAACTGTAAAGTCAGTACAAATGCACCATTGTTCAGTGTCAGAGAAGATGGATATGGCACTGTCACAACAGATGAAAAATACTCTTCACTTCTAATGGGGAAATCATGAGTGGTACAATTGAAGCACAATTTCATGACCAGAGCTAACAACGGCTGTTGTAGCAGTCAAAACAATAAAATGCAAAAAAGCCAACTTCAAATAACCTTACAAGAACCTACATTTGGACTGACAGCACCACAGTGCAACAATACATTTCAAATGAAAATGCTCGATTTAAGACCTTTGTTGCCAACAGAATCATAGTGATCAGAGATCATTCACAACCTGTGACATAGAAGTATGTTACATATGCCCTAAATCCTGAAGATCAAGCATCAAGACGACTAAGCAAAGAAAGCATTCTCAAAAGCTCAACATGGTCAAAAGGCTCAAGTTTCTGGTTAATGCAAGAACATGAGTGGCCAAAAAGACCAGATCAACTGAATGATTCACTTATTGAAAATGATCTAGTGATTAAAATTTGTGGTTAACATGACAAATGTAGAAGAGATTACTGAACCTGTAAACAAACTCATCACCTACGTCTCAAAATGGCTACAGTTAAAGAAAGCTATGATATAGTTTAAAGATATACCGCTGCACTTAAAAAATGAAAGAAACACATTTCTACTTGAAGTCATCTAAAATTAACCCAGAAAAATAAAAAACTCTCATTACAGACCACATGAAAAGGTACAAACTAACTTTGAAACAAAAGCTGGTTTCTTCAAAAGACTTGGCTAAAGCCGAATCTAAGCTTGTCTGCCTCAGTCAACTACAAGACGTTCCAGAAGAAATAATGGCTTTAAAGAAAAATGCCTGTGTAAAAAAGAACACTGAAATCCAGTGGCGTGGCTAGCTTGCTGAAGTCCCCTGTGGAGCGCCCTGAGGTGGCCCCCTCCTGCTAAGCATAACTGTTAGTAATTTATTTGCAGCTAGATCTTAGGGGCTGGCTGGGCAGTGGTGTCCATGACTGGGACACTATCAGATCACACACTGGTGATAAACCAACTGGCTCTCTAAATGGAATTTGTAGTAACTTTTTTAACCACTTTATAACAGCAGCTGAAAGTTAGCAAAAATAAAATAAATTGTGGGAATGGAATATGTGGGTAGTAGTAGTAGCACATACTGTAAATATATGTAAGGTGTGGACCCACTTACTTTTCCAAGACAACTTTGTGAAGAAAGAAGATTAAAATGTAACGTAAGCTAAAAAGTATAAACTTATGTGCTATAAAATGAAGCAATTTCAATTTATAACAAATTAAAATGACAACACTGGCTGACAGGATACTATTACACAATGGACCTGTTTTGCAGACGTTCTGAGAAAATGGACATCATAAAGTGAGGTGTCAATGGTTCCAAGAAATTTACCTTGTCGGTAGGAAAATGTTTTGACAAATACATTGCTTGTTTGTCTTTAGTAGTTTCTCCATTTTTAACGGTTTCAGCAGATAGCAACTGATCTGAGGCCATTGTATCGCAACTACCAAACTCAGTAGTTGTAACCATTTCACTCACTGCACTGTCTGCATATCCTGTTTGCTGCTGTTGCGATGATTCACCAGCATCAGCATTTTCAGTTACTACCGCTGGCCCTTGCTCAATTTTGAGAAAGGTAGAAATCTTGGTAAGCTTAGCATTCTTCTATGCATGTTGCAGGCGTGCCTTACATTTAGCAGCACCGCTCTTATAATGTTTGCTGGATCCAATGCTACTAGCCGACATGGCGTTGTATGGCAAGAGTAAATCAAATTGTTCAAATATTCAGTCTTTGCTAACTAACGGGGACCATAACTTAACAACAGAATTTAATATTTTCTAGTTTGAACTTCAAAAACTATTGACATAAAATCAAAGTAACATTTATGATAATAATGTATATTTACATTATTCATGTGATGTCCTTCAAAATGTCTGCAGTTCACATTCGCTATGGCATGGCAAATGTCGCCAAATGTGCACTCCTCTGTAAGGTGGGCTAGAACATGTTGTGCCTCTGATTAAGCTCTGAGCCTCCAAACTCCTGAATTCTAAGTTTGTGTAAACTGTACGCCTGCCGAATATGTAATATCATCATGGATTGGATTGGATTGGCTTGCCTGGTGATGGTGCAAACATGCCACTGAAACTGTGAATTATTAACACAATGAACTGTGCAAGTTATTTATGTTGTTAACATTTTTTTTTTAGATCTATACAGCCCTCAGTGGGCCCCCCAAACTTGTAGGCCCTTGTGCGTTGCACAAGCTGCACAATCCATTGCTACACCTTAGGCCAAATCTTTAAATCGGACCCGATCATAGAAGATGGAATACTGAGAGTTGGAAGCAGACTCAACAAAGCTGCTATGCCAGAAGAAGCTAAACATCCTGCAATCCTCCACAAGCGTTCACTTATTGCTTCTCTTATATTGTAGTACATTCACAAAGAAATCGGACATTGTGGGTGCAACTATATCCTTGCACAGTTGTGCCAGAAATATCGGACAACTCAATGTAGCTCAATTATCAGAAAAATCATTTCAAAGTGCACAACATGCAGAAGATACAATGCAAAATCAAATAAGCAAAAAATGTCGGATTTACCAGAATATCATTTGTTACTTGACCAACCACCTTTCTCCAGTGTTGGAGTTGATTATTCAAGAGGTATGGAGTAATTTTCACCTGCCTAATAATCACAGTTGTACACATAGAGATTGCACACAGCCTTGACACTGATTCTGGTATCAATGCAATATATCAATTCATTTGCAGGAGAGGGTAAGTTAAAATCATGCGCTCATATAATGGAACAGACTTTATTGTGGCAGAAAGAGAGCTACGTGAAGTAATGAAAAAACTTGACTTAGAAAAAATCAGCAATGCCATAATGAAGAAGCAAATCAAATTGATTTTCAATTCACTATCAGCCTTTCATCAATGTGGTGTATGGGAAAGATAAACACTCGATAATGAAAGTCTCCGAACAGTAATGTTTAAAGTTGAATCAATCATCAATAACAGATCCATCACAAATGCATCAAATAACTCAAAAAATGTAGAAGCTCTAACACCCAATCATTTACTGCTACTGAAAACACAGCCCAACTTGCTTCCTAGACTATTTTCTAAAAATGACCATTAAAGTTGAAAACACATGGCCAATCTGTTCTGGAAAAAGTGGTCTAAAGCAAAAGTGATTGGTCAGCAACAATATGCCGATCTTGTATGATGATCTAGTCTCTCGATCAGTGCCGTTTTATTTTCAAAAATCAGGAGTGGTCTTCCCTAGACTTTCTCGTGTACAGTACTCAGATATGGGGATGTATATTTGAGGAGTAAACCACAAGACAATGATTATATTATGTACATTAAAGAACCATCAACAACAAATCAAAGTAATAATATATTTAACAATTATTATAAAAGTAAAGTTGAATAAATCGGACTCTGCAGCTGCATGAATAAAAAAAAAATCGAGTATGTGTTCGGGCAAAGTACCACTTCCGGTTAATGGATTTGGCCCAAACGTTAATACAGATCTACAATTCTGGTGTAACAACCACATGTCAAATTTTATCCATCTATGTTGTTGCTTTTTGAGTTATCAGGTTAACACACACACGCACACAGACATCATTCCAGAAAAACTGTATTTTCGGACTCGGGGAGGTCGAAAACATCAAGGTTCATCAAAATAATGAAGTCAAATTTTTTTTTCATGATTACTATACTTTCTCTATACTTAGTATACTTTGTGTGCGAAGAGGCAGGTGAATTACTGTCAACAAAAAGGAGGCACCTGAGAAGTAAACTGAAACGTTTCTCATTCATGACTTTTCTGTCCATACGGTAAAGTTTTTGTTGACCAGCACATTTTGATTTCAGGCATTTGAATTACATCTTGATATACAAGAAGTTCAAAGAAAGACTGCACGTAAATTGCTGTCTATTCCACACACTTTATGCAAGTATTCTGCTTGCTCTGTTACCACAAATGCAGTGTGAACAGCTGCCCTCTGTCACCAGCTGCCATTCACTGGATGAATATGTGAGGGTGGCTCGTGATGGGTGACGTTCACTTTTAGAGATAAAAGTTAGAAGGGTTAAAAACTAACTGCAAGAATATTCATTCAAAAGCAAAAACTAAAATTATGCTTAGTAAATTATTATTTTATTTCAGTTATGTCTTTCCAGCTACTGTAATTGTTTTGTTTTAGTTTTAGTTTTTCATTTCAGTTTTGTTCATTTTTTTATTTCAGTCTTACAAAAATGTTTTTTAATAACAGTTTCAGTTTTGATTTTAGTTTTCGTTAACTATAATAACCTTTCACCCCACAAATCTTGGTTAATGGGTCAAATCTTTAAGACCATGCCAGATGCTGAAGGTGCAGTCAGAAGAGTTTACGTGCAGATCAAAACCAGCACAATGGTCAGACTTGTGAATAAACTGCATCTGCAAAAAAAACAGCAAACAATCGAAATAAGAAATTCTTAAATGTTTGTTTGCAGCTATTTGCTAGTTATTTAAAAACAATATTTACAGCATAAGAATAGTTTGTGGCTCTTTTGAAGTGAAATATAGCAGTTGTCTCTGCTCCTGCATAAACTATTAGGGGCCAGAAATGTAAAAGACAATCTTAGAATGTTTAATGTTAATGTACCTGTAAGACTAGCTCAATTCAGTAATAGAATATCAATCTCTTATAGTTACTTAGAATATGGTATGGTCTTTTACCCCCTGCAAGTTAATATGAAAAAGAACTTCCTTTGTAAAGACTGAGTGTTAATTAAGCCAGTTAGGAAATAGTCTTATTGCTAACATGGAATGTTCAACACGTTTATAAATAGTAGATTGGCATAGAATTTTCTGACTGTTTTTATATGAACATTTGAAAGTATGACTGTATGACCAAATTCAGAGAAATGAAACAAGATAAATAAGCTTTAAGCAGAACTATCTTTAAAAATGAAACTTTTCTTTTCTTTAATATCAAATTTTTCTCTGTTTGTGTGAACTGCTTTGCTTTGAAATTTCCCTAAAACATTTAAAAAAGAAGACATTTGGTTTTTTGGAATTATTTGAAAAAGCGTCACACTGATGCCAGAACTGTGCTGTGAAGAAAACTTGCAACTACAGTGACCAACTGTAGCTCTGATTTTTTAATTGTAACATTTTTGAAAGAAGTAACTGAGAGAAATTTAAATCTCTGTTTGAAAAGTCAAGGTAAAATTGTTGACTGCTTCAAAGCATGATGGCGAGCAGATGTGAGACTTTGGCAATACATTATAGTGTCAGAGAAATATGAAATCATTGTAATGTGCAGAATAATGTAGCCATGGGGTTGTTTTAATTATAACATAAACACTGAGTGCATATTTGTTTACTGTGTACCTTTAGTGTGCTGCTTGAATTATTATTTTCCATTTCTAGGTTTTTTGTTACATTTTTTTTTTTTACTTTTAAGATTATCTTACCACAAGCAGCATGAGAAGCGGGGTAGTGTATCAGTAACTTGTACATGTGTTTCTCTCAGCTATCGAATAAGTAAAAAAGGAAAATATACAAGTTGAAGAGACCTCTCTCAAGGTAAAATTGAGATAGCAAACTAATCAATTACAGGATGTCTCTGTTTTAAGATAAGATGTGTTAGTATATTTGAACTTTGAAATTTAAAAGCTAGTACAGCTCTGTTTGAGATAGCTCAACAAAAATGGAATTTTCCTATATAATTTCCTTGAAGAATAAATATTGCAGATTTTAAAAAATCAGTCTGAGAGCTGAGTTGTTTAATGAGCACAGACAGACAGACTTACTAACAAATGGAAATAGCAGCTAATGTAATTGCTTTTTGCATTGTATGTGATCATGTCTAAAAAATGTGACAAGCTTCAAAAAACAAAACCCAATCCTGTGTTCAACCTTGAGTCTGCATCAAATGAGCAGGTCTCACCATGTCAAGCAGCCAAACCCAAACCCAACAGACAAGCTTGGGACCTCAAAAGGGTTTAATGTCTAAACAATCTTTAAAGGAATTAGGGAGGAATATATATATATATATATATATATATATATATATATATATATATATATATATATATATATTGTCGCAGTAGGGGCACCAGCGCTCCCTTGAACCCTCAGGCACCACACCAAACACCTGGTAAAAGTGCTACAATTATTCTTTTTATTATAATAATGTGCACTAAGCACCCTCCACTCCACACTATTCATAAACAAACACAATCAATAAACCAATAAATCATCCTCCACTCCCAGACGCGTTGCCCTCCTACCACCCAGCTCAGCTCGCTGTCTGGGAGCTCCCACAATCCTTTAATAGTTCCTGACCTGGAAGTGTTTCACATCCTTCAGCCCATAATTCCCTATCACTTCCGGGTCAGATAAATGTCCTTTTTTCACCCTGGAAGTACATCATCCCTTCCGCTCATGTGACTTGGAAGTACTTCCGGGGTATAGGGCAAAAAGAAGTCTTTGGTCCTCCCTGCAGCTCCCTCTTGCGGCCCCTGTGGTATCCAGCAGGGCTGAGAATAAAAACTCCAAAGTCCATGACTCCCTGCTGGTCTTCGGGGCACCTCCATACTGCAGGGAGGGCTCCATCTGGCGGCTTGGGGGACTTGGCCAGGATAAACTGCCGGGCACAGTCCACAATATATATATGGTAAAAGGAAATGCCTTAAATTGAAAATTTGTACTACAGTTGTGTACAGGTTGAGTCCAAAACAGATTCAAATTCATAGGCAGAAGTTGAGTGGCTGAAACTGGAAGTTAAGTCATCTGGGCAAGTACAGGAAGCGACATCATCAGGACCAGGCAGAATTTCCCGTGTTTGGTCTGCAGGAATAAAAGAAAGAGGTCTACTGCACCCTGCCAGCCCCTGCCTTGGCGTGGAATTACCTTTGTTTGTTCCTTTTAGCTATCTTCCATGCACACATGTGTAGCCCAGGTTAAAAATGTGCTTAACTAACTAACTGATTTATGTAAATAAGTTACTGATGTAAAAAAATGTAAATGTTATGTTTTAAACTGTTCATTTTAGTATAGCAGTTCGTTACCTGGTTATGCAGACTTTTATTTTGATAACCGGATAGGTAGAAAAAACGGAAGGTGGTGGAAGAACCGCGAGAGGAGGGAAGAAAAAAAAAAGAAAAAAGAAGGAGAGAGCAGGACGGCGAGTTGGTGTAGCAGAAAGTTTGGGGAGACAAATTATCAGCACGATAATTTGCTGGAATATGAACTGCTGATATAAACGGAGAATTTCGATTAGACGTTCGCAGTGTCTATCCGGCAATGAACCACTCGTTAACTCAGCGAGGAGAAGTAGCAAGGTGAAGAGGTAGTAGCTAACGCAGCTCAACACGCTTCTGGTGGACGTTCGTTTATTTGGAGACGCTTTCAGGATTAGCTCAGCAGCGGTTCCCTGCTCGTGGATAGAGGCGGAGAGGTCGGAAGGATTTGATGGACTGATAACCACATTGCCAAGTAGGGTACTTTTTATTTTGTTTTGTTGCTCCTGGTGGAGTGAAGGGACCGATAGGTTTTGGTATAGCGCTCACAAGTTACGAATCAGGCCTGCAACGTTTTGTTTTAAACAGAGTGATAAGAGTGAATGTGTTTTTATTATTAATAGTGTAATATAGTTTTGATTATTTGCAGTTTATTACTTGTGTTTTGTTGGTTTATAATTAAAAGGGGTGTTTACCATTGTTTTATAACCCAGTTTCTTGGTGTTTTTCTATAAGTCTGTTTAGTATAAACCATTGAGTTGGGAACAAATGTAACAGGTAACTTAATCTACCTTTATTTATTTGTTATTACCTGACCAGTGTATTGCTATACTTAATTAATAATGTTTTGTTCATAGTGACCCGAGACTCAAAATATTAAAGTAATTAAAATTATACTAATTTAGGCATTGGAGTGAAGAACTCGGGGCCCCTTTCTACACACTGTTAGAGTAGACGGGCTACACATGCGTGACACGGCCCATAGGGTCAGGCGTACCTGGTCAAGAGGTTGAGACACAGAGAAAAAGTATCGGCATTGATTTGCAGGACACCTCAGCAGTAAATGACTGAAAATTTGTATAGCTGTAGGTCAAAGGACCACCTCGTGACGCGCAGGTTCAGCTTCTGAAGTAAGACCATCTACTGTAATGGTGCATGTGTTACCAGGGTGAATTTGCAGTCTAAGGGGTAGCACCTCAGCTGAGTAATCACCCATTTAATCACCAAAGCCTCCCACTCCACTGCTGCATACCTGGTTTCCCAGTCCAACAGTTTCCGACACAGGAACATGAAGGGGTGTTCAACACCATCAATGCTTTGGTTCAGCATAGTTCCAAGACCTCTGTCCAAAGCATCCATCTGGAAGATGATAGGCAAGGAAAAGTCAGGAACTTTCAAGACTAGAGCTGACGTAAGGGCCTGTTTTAAATCACTAAACGCAGCTTCTGTTTTATCATCCCATACCACATGATTCGGACTCCTCCTCCTTGTAAGATTGGTCAAGGGCACTGCTCTTTCTGAGAATCGGGGTACAAACCAGCGATAGTAGCCGGCTAATCTGAGAAAGGCTTGGAGCTGCCTCTTGCTCTTCGGATGGGGCCATTTCAATATGGCAATAACTTCAGAGCAGTATGGTCGCACCATAAATTGGCCCACCAGGTAGCCTAAATATTTAGCTAGACTAATCCAAAGAAATATTTTGTTGGGTTAATTCAAAGACTGGCTTCTGCTAATGACTGCAATGCAGTTTGCACCTGCTGATGGTGTTCCTTCCATTTGCTGGAATAGATAATTACATCATCCAGGTAGGCAGCACTGTATGAGTTATGGGGCTAGAGCACTTTGTCCGCCAAACACTGGAAGGTTGCATGGGCCCATGTAACCCAAATGGAAGGACAAGATACTGCCAGTGTCTGCTAGGGGTGCTAAACTCAGTCTTCTCCTTTGCGGAGTCCATTAAAGGAACCTGCAAGTACCCATTTGTCATTTCAAGGGTGGTCAAGAATTTGACTTATCCTAGCTGCTCGAGGAGGCCATCCACTCATGGCATTGAATATGCATTGAATTGGGAGACCTGGTTAAGCCGGGAAGTCATTGCAGAACCTCCAAATCCCGTCAGGCTTTCTGACCAAGACGGTGGGAGTGGACCAGGGACTATTACTTTCCTCTATCGCACCTAGTTCCAGCATCCTCTTGATCTCCAGCTCCACTTCCGCTCTTGCTTTGGGAAGTTTGAATGGGCGTTCTCATACTATCACCCTGTGTTCTGTCACTATGTCATGAGGAATTAGTAAGGTTCATCCGGGTTTTTCACTCACTACCTCTGGGAGAGACGAGATGACTGTTTCCAGCTCCTGTCGTTGATGGGTGGTCAAATCAGGCCCAAAATGATGGTCTAATTTATGAGGCAAATGTGAATGGGGCTCTCCGGGGGAGGGATCAGGATCCCTATCCTTCCACTGTTTAAGCAGATTCATGTGGCATACTTGTTTTCTCTGTCGATGATTTGGTTGTTTTTACCAAATAATCAATGAACCCCTTTCTCTCATTAACCTCGTAAGTGCCTTGCTAATGGGCCAGTAGTTTAGAATGTGGGGTAGGAGCAAGTACCATGACCTGTTCTCCTGGGCGGAACTCCCATAATGATAGCATAGCAGAGAACCTGAGCTGCTTGCTCCTTTTCCAAGTGAGTTTTTAGAATAGGTGGGATTTTAGCTAATCTATCATATAACTGTGCGCTATACTCTAATATATTTGTCAAGGGGAGGGCCTCTTCCTCCCAGCCATCTTTTACAATGTCTAATATGCCCTGTGGTTGTCAGCTGTATACTAATTCAAATGGTGACAATCCTGTAGAGGCTTGTGGGACTTCCCAATATGTAAAAAGGACAAGGGGGAGGAGCTGATCCCAGTTGCCTTCCAACCTCGATACTACATCGCAAAGCATCTGTTTGAGGATTTGATTAAACCACTTCACTAAACCATTCGTTTGAGGATGATGCACCAATGTTTTAAAATGTTTTATCTTCAGTAACTTGGCCATTTCCTGGAATGTCTCCGAGATAAAGGGTGTCCCTTGATCCATTATGATTTCCTTAGGGATGCCAACTTGTGAGAAGACCCCTACCAATTCCCGTGAGATAGCTTTGGTTGTCACTGAGTGCAACAGAACAGCTTCTGGATTTTGGGTTGCATAATCTACCAGGACCATTATATATTTATGTCCCATGGCCGGAGGCTGTAAGGGTCCCACAAGGTCAACCCTGATACATTTGAATGGCATATCAATCTTTGCTCCTAGGAATCTGCCATAGTTGCCATCCCAGACAGGATACACAAAAGTGGTGGACCACCTTATTGATTCCCGGCCAAAAAAATCAGTGTTTGATATGCTCAAGAATCTTTTCGGGGCCCAGATGGGCTCCAAAGAGGTGGGTATGTTCCAGTTCAGAGACTTGTCGCTAGTATGTCCATGGGACTAACTGCAGGAACTGTACCTCCCTCTCACACTCAACACACAGTGAGGACCTTGTGGCATAAGATGATGAGTGCGATGGGCATCCATCAGAACAACTGCATTTTTTGCAAATTTAAGGGAGTCATCATTCCATTGCTCCCTTGTAAAAGAAACCAGAGTCTGCCTAAATTGAAAGTGCAGCTGTGTGAGAGGATTGGAGATAACCTCAAGGGGCGTGGTTTCCTCAAGGGCTGCCGACATGCTTGGAGAGGCATATCACAGCACGATATCCCTGGAGTTTCTATGTCACGGTTAGAAGTTGAACTCCACCTCTCCTCTGTGAGAAAGATGTAGAGGCAGCCAAGGACACAGTCTCAGTGTCTATTACAAGGCCCAATGTTTGATTAGGAGTGGTGAATATTAAACCGCTTTTACTGTCTGACCAGTCTAGACCCAGTATCACTGGGAACAGAGATTTTTTAATAACCGCTACAGCAGTTTCTTAACAGTCTTCTCATAGCTGACATAGTTTGAGGTGGACTTATACTGATGGACCTGCCCATGTACACAAGTTAGACTGGTCTTAAGTTTAAGCCATTGTCACTGTAACACTAAGTGGCAAGCAACAGCGGAAATGTTACTGCCGGGATCAAATAAAGCTGTTACTGTGTGGAAACCAACGCTGCATATCAGAAGTATGCTCCAGAGTGTGTTGACGGGCTCAGTTGTAGAGACACAGACATGCTGGGCTTCACATGGGTCCTGTTCTGGTTCTCCCAAGTTGGTAACTCCTCTTAGGCTTTCTATGATCTCTATTAATGAGACCATGTTCTTAATAGGATATTCCCAGGGCTAAGTCGATTGGAAGAGATTGGAGTAATACCACATATACAATCTGCTCCATCACCTGTCAGGCATTATTTTGGTTTGGCCATAGCCAGCACCCAATTTTGTCCAATAAATGAAAACCTGGGGCCTGCAGGCAAAGATGGGTTAAATTCCCACTGAAATATTTTTCTAGCCTGCTGGCCTGGGGCACCCCCACCTTTCTTAAAGGGATTTACCTTTGTGGTGTTCAGTTGAGAGGTTTCTTTTCTTGGGAGCCCATAGTAAGCCTCCAATTTGTCCCCCTGTGAGCCCGGCTCACGTCCATAGGCCCTTTGTCCATGTGCCCAGTGGTCTAGACTAAACCCCTGGGTCGCATCTTGCCCTGGGTTCCCCCTCCCCACAGTAACTGTCTCCAACCTGGCAACTCGGGAAAGGTACTCTCCCACCTGGTCCCTTAAGGATTGAAGGTTCTGATTCTGTGTCAAGGCATTCTTCTGGTTCTGCTTCTGGTTTCTTAAGAAGGCCAACATCCTGCTGGCTATGCCAATGTGAAAGGAAATGCCCTGACACAGGAAAAGGTTTGGGGCAGCCACCCATATACTTGAATAAGGCTGCAAATAATTGAAAATTGGTAGTAAAGTTGTGTACAGGTTGAGTCCAAAACAGAACTGATATCACAAGCAGAAGTTGGCTTGTATTTAAGGCAGGTTAGCGAAAGTGATATCATTGTGGCTGGACCCAGAAGTGATGTCCTTGTGACCGTAACCGGAAGCAACATCATGGTCGGAACAGGAAGTGATTTCATCAGGTCCAGGCAGAATTTCCCATGTTTGGTCTGAAGGAATAAAAGAAAGAGGTTTACTGCACCCCACCACCTCCTGGATTGGTGCAGAATTACCTTTTTTTGGTCCTTTTAGCTGTCTCCCATGCGCATATACATGACTATATATACTGTATATATCTATACTAATAAAAGACAAAGCCCTCACAGACTCCCTCACTCACTGACTCACTCACTCACTCACTCATCACTAATTCTCCAACTTCCCGTTTAGGTAGAAGGCTGAAATTTGGCAGGCTTGTTCCTTACAGCTTACTTACAAAAGGTAAGCAGGTTTTATTTCGAAATTCTACACGTAATGGTCATAATGGTCGACAACGTCCACCATGTTGAACTTTCTTATTCATGGCCCCATCTTCACAAAATTTGGTAGGCGGCTTCCCTGCGCTAACCAAAACCAATGTACTTACTTATTTTGGTGGTATGACGCCACTGTCGGCCGCCATATTGAACTTTCCAACGTCACTAATTCTCCAACTTCCCGTGTAGGCAGAAGGCTGAAATTTAGCAGGCTCATTCCTTACAGCTTACTTACAAAAGTTAAGCAGGTTTCATTTCGAAATTCTACACGTAATGGTCATAATGGTCGACAAAGTCCACCATGTTGAACTTTCTTATTCATGGCCCCATCTTCACGAAATTTGGTAGGCGGCTTCCCTGCGCTAACCGAAACCAATGTACGTACTTATTTCGGTGGTATGGCGCCACTGTCAGCTGCCATATTGAACTTTCCAACGTCACTAATTCTCCAACTTCCCGTGTAGGTAGAAGGCTGAAATTTGGCATGCTCATTCCTTACAGCTTACTTACAAAAGTTAAGTAGGTTTCATTTCGAAATTCTATGCGTAACAGTTATAACGGTTGACAACGTTCGCCATGTTGAACTTTCTTATTTATGGCCCCATCTTCACGAAATTTGGCAGGTGGCTTCCCTGCGCTAACCAAAACCAATGTACGTACTTATTTCAGTGGTAAGATGCCACTGTCGGCCGCCATATTGAAGTTTCCAATGTCGCTAATTCTCCAACTTCCCATGTAGGTAGAAGTCTGAAATTTGGCAGGCTCATTCCTTACCGCTTACTTACAAAAGTTAAGCAGGTTTCATTTCGAAATTCTACACATAACGGTCATAATGGTCGACAACGTCCACCATGTTGAACTTTCTTATTCATGGCCCCATCTTCACGAAATGTGTTAGGCGGCTTCCCTGCGCTAACCGAAACCAATGTACGTACTTATTTCGATGGTATGACACCACTGTCAGCCACCATATTGAACTTTCCAACATCACTAATTCTCCAACTTCCCATGTAGGTAGAAGGCTGAAATTTGGTACTTATTTCAGTGGAATGATGCCACTGTCGGTCGCCATATTGAACTTTTCAACGGTCTTTGTTACTTATGGGCCCATCTTCAAGAAATCTGGTACGCAGATTCCCAACGCTAACTGAATCCTACTTACATACATATATACGTCCATAGCCTGCAGCTCGGTCACCGTGTAAGGCGGCGTTGGGTCCCCCATCCCAACGCCTCCCACGTTGTTGGCTGCCTCCCTATATAAGGCCGTCCGTCGCTCCAGTCTCTATATTCCCTTCCTTGCTTTGCCACAGGATTCACGTCTCCCTGCTGATAAGTACAGCCTTTTTATTTAATCCACTGCTTCTCCTCTGTTTTTTTGTACATTTATTACAATTATAGTTAATGTGTAGGTATTTTAGACTTACTTTACATTGTTCAGGTACCCATTTCCTTTATCATTCCAACCGTACCCCCATTAACATGTCTATCGAGGTGATCACCATCGATCAAAGAACTGTCACTTACCTAGTGGTTTCCATGCCCGGAGATGGCACCTACCTTTTTCATTCTCTTTGTTACATATTGCACAGCCATATCAGGCTCACTCTTGATATCCGGAGGAACATTGTGTCTAAAGTATTGAATGACTGGGACAGGTTCAAGGTGTAGACTGATGACGGTACAGGAGATAATTATATTACACAGGAGCACTATAAGAGTGAAATGCTTAAGCCCTTCACCTATGGATCTGCATGTGAGTTGATGGCTGCCGCTGAATTGTTCGGTTGTCGCTTTCAAGTGTACCGAAATGGCCAAATATTTTACACCTTTCGACAACCGCCAATGCCTCTTAAACATCTTAGATTCATAGGTGGCGATTTCAGTAGTGGACACTTTAATGTTTATGAATGTTTAAACTCTCAAAAGCTGGATGTGAAGTTATCGATGAAACCGGTTGTATACTTACAACGCTTGACAGATGGCGAATGTCTCTTCAACACAAGTCCTACAAATACTGTCATAATTGAAACAAACCATGAAACTCAAACCGATTATGACAGCAGCAATCCAAGCTGTGGGATTTGAAACAAGATTACTGTTCACATGGCCAACTGTACGTTGCATACTCAAGAGTAAGCTCAGCGCACAGCTTGGTCATATTACAACTGGAGGACTGAACTCACAATGTGGTATACAAAGAGATCCTTAACAAATAATTATTGGCATATTTTCCCTCAGTTTAAAAAGGTTTAATTTTCTTCTTAATAAAAATTTTAAGGCAGTACTTCGCCACTGCAAAGCGCGGGTATTTTGCTAGTATGTGTATATATGTAGATGTGTATATATATATATGTGTATGTGTAAATATGTGTATATGTAGATATGTATATATGTTTATATGTGTGCGTGTCTGTGTGTGTGTATATACTGTATATATATATATATATGACAGCAACACTCATAACAGTGACAAAACAATTACATTGACAATCATGTTACGTTATTTTTAAAATGTTTCCTTTTCTTTTTCATAACTTCTTTAACACACTACTTCTCGCTGCAAAGCGTGGGTATTTTATATATATATATATATATATATATATATATATATATATATATATATATATATATATATACAGTATATGTATATATATATTGTGAACCCAGCCCGGACACAGACAGACGGACATGTTGTTTAAACACCACCACACGTTTATTCTACAATATTTACAACAATTGGTCACAAAGACCCCAGTTCATTGGTCACTCAGACCCCAGTCACGTGCACAAATACCCCAATCACAGTCCTGGCCACAATACCTTTCTTCGGGCCGCCTCCACAGCTCTCCTGAGCTTCGCCCTTCCTCCTCCCGACTCCAGCCTCGAATGATGGGAGACGGCCCCTTTTATACAGTCCCCGGATGAGTCCCAGGTGTTCCCGGCGTTCCTCTTGTAGCCAAGCCCCAGCGTGGCGGAAGTGCCGGCTGTCCTCCCGGCAGCTCTCCGGGCGCCGTCCTAATTCTTCCCCCCAGCACTTCCTGGTGTGGCGGAAGTGCTGGGGTAACAGGTCCCCAAGGCATTGGGGCACCTCCTGGCGGTGACCACAGGCCCCTACAGGGTGGAGCTTCCATGCCCTGTACCCGTGGCCCCCAAAGCAACCAGGAAGGCGACCCCCACGTGATCCAGGGTGGGCACAGACCCACATCCAGTCCCTCATGGCGTCCCGACCAGGTCATGGCCCCTGGCATCCCTGACAATATATATATATATATATATATATATATATATATATATATAGTATATAGTTGAAAAAAATAATATGGATACACAAATTTTTAGCTGTGTGCAATATCAATACATGATACAGTATTCAGGGTTACTCTTTGCTTTGAAGTATACATATTTACTGAGTGTTAAGGCTTTTCTTTCTCATTTATGCTAATGTTTTATATGAATCTGTGGAACAAATATGAAAAGATAATTTCAACTTCAAAAATACTGAACTTACCCTTTTCCTTAAATTAGTAGTGCAGGTAGTTGATAATACAGTAGGTGTGCAGAACTAGAAAACTAAGAATAAAATTGAATTCGGTGTATGTGCATTTTGCCACATATTTTCCACTTGCAAAGGTTTTAAAAGGCACCCTGCTCTACATCTGTTGTAATTTGGTGTTTCTAAAAATGTTCAGTTAATCTCAAAAGTGCTGACAAAAAATAAGGAATGTTAGAGGTGCCTGTGTGACCCAGGAGAGTAAACAAACATTTTGAAAAATATGGTCATTTTATTAAAGCATATTCATGTAGTTTGAACTTGACTGACACTCTATGCAATGACCCCCATGAGACAAGACTTAATCTATATTCTCAATGAGAATTTATTGTTTTTAAGTTTGGTTGCACACAAGAAATTTTCAAGTTGCTTTCCAAAGGTGCAGTAAATTCTTTTTATGGTGATGAATACAGTTATTTTCTGCAGACACCATATGTGTCTGTTTTTAGCAGGTTCTGTATGAACTATTCTTTGTATGGTTCGTTCCTGAAAAATGCCAGATCACATGATGCATTTCTCAGTGTTTTAAGTATATTCATGGTTAAGTTTTCATTTTTTCACAAATCAGGCAGTTATTTAAAATAATGTTAACCTTTTTTTCTGAAACTGTTTATATTTTGTTATCACCTATAGATGTCTATTGGGGTGCATACAGTATGTACAACCTGTGCACAAAAACACAAGTGTATGTCTAGAAAACCTAATTTAATGCTGAGAATCACAGTTCTCAAAAAGACAAATATTGCACATAAACCTTCATTAAAAAAAAAAAAACTTCTAAGTAAAGAAAGAGTACACATCAAGCTACAGTATAAGGAAACATACAAGTACAGTTTAAGACATCATCTTCAGTGATTATTGTAAGTAGCACACAGTGCCTCTTGAATAATCTGGGTATATTTTAAGCGCATGTGTGTGATACCTCTGCAAATACACTGAAACCTCTACTAGACATTAGCCTGAACATATGAAATTGGATACAAATATTTAAATAAATATTTTTGTTTGTAAAAGGAAAAATTACAAATCTGGCTTTAGGCAAAGTGGTGTAATACTATTACTATCAAGGAATAAACCGGGTTACCAAATATTAAAATGTTCACCACAGGACTTTGTTCATACCAAATTCCTGTGCTGTTCATTCACCTCATCCTGGCATGACCACTGCAGCAGAAATTGTCTACGAGACAATTCGAAAAGAGGAAACAAAATAATCCCATTTGCTCACACTTATTATGGATGATTTTAGTTTATGCAGACTGGAATCTGTGTTTCTGTACTACAATAAGAACATTGGCAGTGATACTAAATAGGGAAATCTATTGGAAAGCATGGTGAAAATACACTATTTCAGACACAAAGTATCTGATCATAATTTGATTCACTTGGTCCCATAATCCAAACAGAGACTGAAACGGGAAAAACCAGCACCAATGACTGGCCTAGTTATAGCATAGCTCCAGATTTTCAATTGTTCTTTAACTGGTCCCTGAAGTTTGGCATTGTACTTGAGCTGATTATTTAACCTGCTCTTATGGTTTCTAAACAAGCTGTCTATACAACTCTAGGGCAGTGGCATTCACTGTTTTGTGAAGGACATCTTAATGATACAGACTAAATCCTTGCAAGATAACAGCCAATCTTCTCACTTAGTAAACAGAAGACTAGAAAATGCAATATTGGTTATCTTACTTGACATGTACACTTTATTTAATAAGCCCAGCAGCAATGTTAGGGAGCTATTTCTTGATTTTTTTGGTCTTGAATACTATATAGCTTCACATAATAATTGATAATTTGTGTAGTATGAATGTTAGTCCAGTTCTTATACCATGAAAACAAAACTTTTTTTTATTAAATTGTTTCTAAAGAATTAAAATACTTAACTTTCGTGACAGATAGTGGGCGCTATCGCTCCCTTCAACCCTTGTCCAAGACGCCAGACACCAGATAAAAGTCCAAAAGTAGACTTTATTCATAAAAAACAGTGCACAAAGCACTCTCCTATCCACAATACTAATTAATAATAAATTAATAATCACAGTAATCAATCCTCCACACTCTCAGACGCGTTGCCACCCTTCCACCCAGCTCAGCTCGCCATCTGGGAGCTCCCACAATCCTTTTATACTCCCTGACCTGGAAGTGTTCCAATCCCCAGTCCATGTGATCTCCTATCACTTCCAGGTCAGTTCAAAAATCCTTTTCTTCACCCCGGAAGCACATCATTCCCCTTGTCCATGTGACTCAGACGTACTTCTGGGGCATAAGGCAAATAAACGTCATTCCTTCCTGCAGCATCTCCTAGCGGCCCCGATAGTATCCGATAGTAGCAGGGCTGTGCATAAAGACTCCAATGTTCATGATGCCCTGCTGGTCTTCGGGGCACCTCCATACTGCAGGGAGGGCTCCACCTGGCGGCGTGGGGGTATTGGCTGGGATGAACGGCCGGCCATACATCACACCTTCTTTCAAAAACATTCGACCAAAAATTGATGTGTTGTCTCCTACATTATTTATGAAGCCATCCATCCATTTTCTAGCTGCATATTCTAAAATATTTTATGTAAAATGGCACATTTCTCACACTCAAAGCATATTAACAGTGACAGATTCATACTATAAATTCTAACATAAATATTTATTTATTTACATATCTAGCAGCAAAATCAGATTATGTGACTTGCTCAAGATGGCAGTGAACCAGCAGTCTTGCTGAAAGATATGTTTTCTAATTGACACTGCCTGCCTTACTTACCACTTATAAGGACCACTTACATAAGGCACAAAAATGACCATTGCCCCATTATCAAGCCCAGGGGAAGACAAAAATGGTGGCAATAGGGTGCATATCTGCTTCACAGAGTAGGGATTGAAATTTAGAAAATAGTGATGGAGTCTAAATACCTTGAAACCCACTTCGTTAATGACCTTAGTTGGACTAGTAATACTGTAAAGATCTACTCTAAATGCAATCAGTGCTTATTTCTCCTCCATAACCTCAGATTGCTCAAACACTTAATGCCATTCTTTTATCTCTGCATGATCCAGCCTGTCATTACCTTCAGCTTCATTGCCAGGATAAGTGGTTTGACTTATCAAAATTTTAAAAAATCTCCTGCAGATTGTCACCTGTAACACAAAAATATTGGAGCTGATGTTGATGACCTGATAAGCATGAGACAAGTGGGTGATGGTGAAAAACTGAAAATTACAGTATCTAACCTGATGACAGGGACTTATTTCATGCAGTGCTTGCCTTCAGTAAATCAAGTGAATCCACACAAGCAATTCAAGGAATTCTTTTTGCCTCACTGATATATGTTTTTATTCATTTAAATTATCTCTGCCATTAAAGCATTAGAAATGTATAGAGAATCTCCAGAACCATAGAATAAGATGAAGACTTTGAAACTCTGTGAAGTTATTATTATCAATTCTTTTTAAACATCAATTTCTGAAAACTGACCTTAAAAATTGTTGATTTGCTGTTAGTTTTTTGAGTGTTTTTAATTGTTAACCTTTTTCCATTGTTTCAATGTTTATGCTTTTCTGATGCACTTAAGAATACAAATAACTAAATTAATCCCTACAACTTTAATGAACCATTCAAATGTTTGAACAAAAGCAAGACACTCTTGCCTTAAATTACTTCATGTATAAATGCAAGCTGTTCTTCATGTAATAAATTACCTGTGAATATTTGCTGC
The DNA here is from genome assembly GCF_016835505.1 of Polypterus senegalus. Classification (NCBI taxonomy): domain Eukaryota; kingdom Metazoa; phylum Chordata; class Cladistia; order Polypteriformes; family Polypteridae; genus Polypterus; species Polypterus senegalus. Next base: position 169,576,399 of record NC_053155.1, read on the forward strand.
ATGGTTCAACAGAATTTAAGAAATATGATTTCACAAAACAAAATATAAAGCTGCTCAAATACAGCCTAATGCTTTCAGGTCCAAAAACCCTTTTGTTTTATACTATAGTACACTACTATTTATATACAACTAAGATGAGTCTAACTGAGAATAAAATCAGACTAGAGTGAAGTTTTCACAAGCAGATCATCAGCACTGGTCTTTTCATTATATACACACCTTCTTCTTTCAAGTTCCATAGAATGTAAATAATTGAAACTGAGAGGTCAACTACCCTACTGAATATTAGGATCGTCAACTAAAACACCACAATCTGGGAACCTGACAAGGCTAACCTTGAGGCCAGGAAATGATACCCTGCAGATTCTCATTACCCTTCTTTTCAATCCTTTAATAACCTGTCTTTTTTACTTGTTCAAGATGTGTTCCATAGCCATTCTTGCTATTCAAAGGGGATATGCATACCTTAGAAGTCTGGTAAATGTATTTGAACATTTTATTTTCGCCTCTACCACAATAGTTCATATTTTTATGTATTGTCTGTTATACACTTTTGAATTAAGGATCACCTTTATATTGAATGTCATGTGTTTTGTCAGTGGAATTCTTACATGCTGGACTAATATGTTACTCAGTGGTCTTATATGTGTCTGCTTTCCCCACTGTGCAAATGACTGCAGACAAAAATAGGCTTCTTTTCTGAAGTACCTTCAAATAAATGATCTTTAACTTTTTTAAATTAAAAATTTGTTCAAATAACTGTGTTCTATTAATGCATATTTTATTATACACTAAAACTTCTTTTATTATTATTTTTCATATCATTTCTGCTGTTAACTCAGCAGACTGCATGTCTTGTTAATCTTGCTTCATTTTATTTACTGCACCATTAAGAAAAAAATAAAATCTTATTTTTCCTTTTTGTTTGAAAATCACCATATTCTGTATTCTTCATGAATATGGGTAATAAACAGGATAAGCTGTAAATTACAATGAGATATTTGTGATGCATACTTAAAGGGTAACATAGTGTTAAAATTCAATGTTGATAAAAAAAAGTGTTTTTACTAGCATATTTGCAATTTCTTGTTTAAAATAAACCTAGAAAAATTACATTTTATTACATTTTTAAATTACTACAATGAAATAAATAATACTTAATTGCCATATATTATGTTAAATACATATATAAAGTAATTACATTTTTGAATAGTTGCTTAATTAGCTTTCTAAATTGTACAGAAATTTTGAAATAATAAATTATGTTTTAGAGTTTGTTTTTCTTTATTTAGTTTGAGATCATTGTGTGTGCCCTGTCAGTGTGAATAGCAGACTACTCAAGTCAACTTTGACCAGTCCCTAAAGAGATAATCCTATTGATCTCTATGGGGCTACCCTGACAGCAGGGTGGAAGTCCAGAGCATTGAGAAAGAAAAACAGAATAAAGCACTTCAATGGAACAACACAATGGAAAGGTGATAGTGTAGGATCCTATTATTTTGAAATAGACTTTAGATTAACTGTGCACTAGATCCTGACAGAGACAATGATGGCTGTTCTTATAAGTCCTTTGATAAATGGTCTCATTGATATTGTTTTGTATGACCCTTTCTTCCAAGAATGAACATTTATGCCTTGTTCAACAGAACTGTACTTAGCCTTTCAAGCTTGTTTATTTGCCTTTGAAAAAGTAAGAAATAACATTTGAAAGAGTATTATGGATGTGTGTATATGTTTTGTATGCATGTTCCATTTTAAATGTTATCAGAGTGTAATTTGATACATATTCAGATTTAATGATCTGAAATACTGCAGCCTTATGCTTCATAAATAGATTCAGCATAATCATACTAAGACTGATGAATCAGAAAATCTTGATTTTTCATATTAAGAAACTTTACTTAATTTAAGTATAACCAGTCCAGGGAGAGTTCTTCACTCCAGGTCTGCTTTAACACCTGAAATCTTAAACGTCATCCAAGATGTAATATTTCCTGAAGCACGGGAACACTTATTTTATTTTTTTCTATCTCTATTCTTTTATACATTATCAGGTAAATACATGCTTGATATTCAATTCTGAAGCAGAAAAAGAGAGAAAACTACAGTATCATTCAAATGTATTATAACATAAAAGGGCCCATACATGCAATTTACCACAAAGAGTTTTCCTCTTATTAAAATAACATGTCTATGTGCCAGTAGAAGGAGGATCGTAGCCTATTTCCAGTCCACAGCTGGTTTTAAGAAAAACTATTTGTTTTAAACGTATGTGCTTTTCATGCGTCTTGCTTTTATTTGATCATGAAGTATCATTTAGAGGATATTTGCATATTCCTTTTTTAAGAGACACCTGGAAAAAGAAGCTCATCTAAAATTAGTAAAATATGTGATTAAGTTGAATCAGATGAGTGATATGTTATATTACATCCTTTTAAACAAGATTTGTTTAGCTCAATGAACAAGAAACTGTGACAAAGTCAGCAACATGATATTGAAAAGTATTTTTCATACATACTTTATGCACCATTCTCTGCTGCATACTTTTTATGCAGCTTTTTGATTTTTATTGTTACTTCCCTATTACATGACTTTTGAGCAGATATCACTTCTAACAATGTTAAATTCTATTTGTACAGAATAGGAAACTTGATAACAGGATGTGGAAAAGTTAAAATTAGCATTTAGTGCACAAAGCGGAAGCAAGTTATCACTTTTATTTTTTTACCAGTGACATCAAATTGTGTGAAGTTCCCAGGACAATCAGCTGGATAACCACCAATGGAATTGTTTTCATCTCTTCTCTTATTTCAGCTGTTTTCATCTTAATATAGTAACATTTTCCTGTTTTTGTTAGAGTTTTTTATGAACATAATGTATACATTAAAAAGAATAAGGGTCAAGAAGTGAAATGGTGTATTTCTTTTCTTTATTTATTATTATTGAAGAAAGTAACACTGTATACAACACATGACTTCTTTGTCAAGCTGGAAAAAAAGCAGAAAAAAAATTAGAAGGTTAAAAAAAAACAAAGCAGGAACAATAAAAAGAAAACCTGACAAAACAGAATTCAACTCCCAAATGAGGAAATTTTTCTCTGCTTTTGGCACAATACTACTACTACTACTACTACTAATAATAATAATAATAAATCATCCTTCCACCTTTTTAACTCTTTTATCCAGGCTAGGGTCGTAGGGCAGTTGGAGCATATCCAGCAAGCATCAAATGCAAGGCAGGATCAACTCTAGGACAGGGTGCCAGTCTATCACAAAGTAAACACACTTACACCCAAAGTATGGTCAGTTTAGCAGGGCTGAAATTAAGTAAGTTGCATATAGATGTTTTAGCATAGGCGGAGTGGTAGTGTGGTTCTGTAATTCTTACCTCAAAGTTCTATATGGAGTCTACCTGTTTTCCCTGGGTATTTATGGATTGATTGGTTTTAGTGAGTGTCAGCAAGTTTAATTCAAAAACATCTTTAGTTCTTTTATTACTGTATCTCCAGCAAGAGCAAGTCATCATGCATTAAAAAAATCAATAATTGCTTTAATCTGCTTTATAGCACAGTCTTTTTCATTTTCTGAGTATTTTTGTTTATGGTGCATGCTAAGAGCACGTCATGGGTTGTCGTAACTCTCCCAAACAATGGCCTCTGTAAGGAGAGAAGTGAGCAAGAAATGTATCCTTATCTCAAGAAAACAGAACCAACAATCTATGATAAAGTGTATTATTTTCAGTTTACATTTGTTATCACCAGCATGCCTCAGAAACGAAGAAAAAATGTTTTCTTAAATTTAAACCTACTTCCAAGTGGACATATTTGCTATTTCAAAATGTACTTATGGTTACTATAAGTTCCATTATGAAATGCAAGAGTGGACTAGTATTTTTTTTTTTAATTTATAAAATGTGCTTCACTTTTGAATGCAATTTCATTTGGCAAACTAATTAATACTATGATTGTAAAGAAATTACTTCGACTTAAAAAATACCAAACTTATCCTTTAAAGGACAGATATCTCATTAACTTTTAAGGAGCTGAAGGAAATACAGTGAGTTGCTTGCTCAGCTCACACTTCAAGCATGAGAGGAGCAGTCCTAAAAGTGAAGACTGCATTGTAGCCAATGATCTATTCTTATGGCAACTAGCCAAAGAGATTGTGAGATCTGAAACACAATAAGCACATAGTGACAAGTATTGCCAATTTGTAACCCTTTTGAAATGACTAAACCCAGAGTGTGTCCTCCCTTATGTGTAGGCTGGTTGATGTTCTGATTAAGATCAAATGAATAGTTGATAAATTCCCTTGGTTTGGGGTCACACTTGTTATCTACATGAAAACTGAAATCATCTGCTATTAACATCCAATCATGATTAGTTATTATTATTGATAACATGTCTGGGAACTCCCCAGTGTAAGACTTATATTTTGGAGGTCAATAAAGAGTCAATACAAGAGACTTTGACACTCCTTGAACAGCTAAACAAGATATTTGAAAGATGTAAAGTTACCATAGCTGGTATCTTTACAGTTTTTACAGCTTGAAAAAATATTTGCTAAATAACTGCATCTCTTAAATAGACAAAGAGAGTGAACAAAAACATAATTCAGAGGTGCTGCTTTAGTTTACACTGTAGCCCTGTCATTGTAGACCATGTTTCACTCAATGTTAGAAAGTCTATTTTCCTATTATTTATAAGTATGTTAACATAAAATTGTAATGTTCTAATATTAAGTAAGGCCATTTTGAGAGTCTTAGAAGAGCACAGCTGCAGTGAACTTATAGGGCAGCTTAATATGGCACTTAAAGCTATTCATGTTCATTTATTCTGGTTAGTCTGGATCTTTTAATTGAAGTAGGACCCATTATTAGAGTGTTAACATAAGGCACATCTATAGGTAGACCCACTACAAAATGATCAAATACTGCTATGGTTTTCTGGCTAATATTAGGCCTAAAGTTAGGTAGTCATGAACAATGTATTAGCTAAGAGAAGTTTTGTAAAGGATTATGATCCCAAATCTATTCAGATGCAAGCCATCACTTCTGAAGAAATGCAGTCCCTCCCAAAAAGATACTAATTGTCCATGAAGCCAATGTTTTGCTTCTTGCAGAAGGCTTTCCTCCAGGTGTTCAATGCCAGGAGTCGACTATAAGCTTTATCAGGCATTAGTCTAAAAATGAAGATACTCATGACTGTAGTACACCCCTCTGTGGTTTGAACATTGAATGCAAAGTCTATCTTCAGAAATTTCGAATAGTCAATAATGAATGTTGTTGTTGTCCTTTTCTTATGCTTCTCAAAGACTGTTGTGGCTGTTGTGGCTGCTGTTTTAACTTGCTGAACTCATGCATATGGCAAACAACACATACATGTTTTGAGGTTAGGTGACATAATGTTCAGGTGGAGCAAATTCAAATCTCCAGTGATGAGTACATCTCCACAATGTGCAAGCATGGTTGTGGAGTGCTCAGAGTCAAAATGAGTGGTAATTACTATTTGGGAAAGTGGAGGTGATCTAGGCCAAAACTTACAAATTGGAGTGGGGTAAAGAAAAATCCAACAATGACAAGCCTTACTCTATAACACTCAACACTGCTGGAACCATCTCCTCAACAGCAGAGACATCATAGAGGCCCACCCGTTTGGGGATCCACCAACAAAACACATGGAATAAAGCATAAATGCAGCAATATAGTACATACAAATTAAAATATTTACTTTAAACAACATTAACAAAAATACATTAAAACAACAAACACGTGAAAAATGATTACTCTAAAACAGAAATAACCAAAAGGGAACAAATCCTGACTGAAAAATATCAGTCAAATATTTTTTTGTTAGTACCAAAAAATCCTACAAGTAGAAATGCCTACCTGGTTGTTTTCAACGGTTAATGAAACTTATTCTCATTACTTTTTTTTAATTGTTTGTGTAAGCATTTTATATATTTACAATAAAACTGTACACACTGTCACTTCATCTTTCATGTTTTTTGAGAAGACGTTGATAAAAGGAATTGTAAAATGTTCATTGCCTGTGATTATATTAATGAGAAGAGATTATTAATTACATTTTAAAAGAAGTTAATGGTTTTAAATGTACAGTACATAAAGTTTACAAAAATGAACTGTTTTGTGGGTTTCCCAAGTTGCTATTTACTGTTGATAATAAAAGTTGTAGCTGTAGCAGATCATTTTCTCAATATTGGGTTTTAACAGTGCATGTAACCATTATGTTCAGAGTAAAGCAAAGCTTGTTTTTATTTGATCTGTTGTCAACTTGCTTCAAAAACAAAAATTGTAATGAAAATAATTAAGAGTTAGCATATCTGAGGCTGTGAATGATGTAATTACCAGCTGAGTGATAAAAACAGTTTAGTGTCTGAGCTAGTAATCTATTTGCCAAAGACATACATTTGAAATTTTAGAAATGCCATTTGTAATAACCCAATAATGTTGTTATGACAGAATGGGTTTGGCGATCTTTCAAGTGTATCTTCTGCTGTTTCAGAAGGAAAAGCTTAGCTGAAAGTGCTAAATGATAAATAAAATATGTACACACTTGAAATAGAATTCATTAAACATTAGGAACCTGTTTATTGAGATACTACTGGTTTGCAGAATGCAAAGATAATAGTATGTAAATGGACTACTTGAAGATGTTCTGTAGCTGTAGCTCATAGAGTACAAATTATTGTGATTCTTCTCATCATATTGATATTATACACAAAAAAAGTTATGTCTGCAGTCAGTGCTAATATGAACTCAGCCTTGAACACTTTGACATCCCCTGAACCTAAATGGAATATCATGGATGACACTCAATTCCTACTACTTTAAAGTGTTGGCAAATACAGTGGAACCTCGGTTCACGAATGTCTTGGTACACTTAGAAATCGGTTTACGACCAAAAAGTTCGCCAAACTTTTGCCTCAGTTCTCGACCACACACTTGGAATACGAACAAGCCAGTTTCCCTTTCGGTTTGTACATGTTCAGTCTCTCCCTGTGCATTTCCTGTGCAGCGAGCGAGCGTACAAGAGAGAGAGCGTGACACACATACACAGGCGCGCGAGAGAGACACAGACACAGGCGTGTGAGAGAGGCACACACACAGGCGGCGAGACAGAGTCACACAAACAGGGCGCACAAGAGAGAGAGAGACACACACACAGGAACGCGCTAGAGAGAACCACACACAGGTGCTCCAGGGTCAAGAAAAAGAGACACACACAGGCGCGTGAGAGAGACACACACTCACACAAAAGAGAGAGCGAGCGAGTGAGAGAGGGAGGGCTGGACGCATAAGGTAGGAAAGGCTTGTTTTTGTTTTCAGTTCTGTTTACAACGATTGGTTCATAGCGTGCATTGTGGCAATGTTACTTTTCTTGGTGGTTTATTAAATTACGGATTTTTCAAATGCTCATTTTCTTTCCTGTGCTTAAAACTCATTGAAAAAAGTGTTTTTAGCGAGCGGTTCCTAGCATTTTAGCGCAAACTATTGCAGTGTTAGTTTTCTTTGTTGTTCAAGGTTTTCTCAGTGTTATTCAATGTTTTTACATTTAGTTTACTATAACGCTGTGCTTTCTATGGTATAATTAAATATATTTGTGCTTAAAAACTAAAAAAATATATATTTACATACAGTTCGTACGGTCTGGAACAGATTAATTTTGTTTACAAACAATACTATGGGGGAAATTGCTTCGGCTCACGACCAAATCGGTTTACGACCAGAGTTTTGGAACGAATTATGGTCGTGAACAGAGGTTCCACTGTACTTTTTCACTGTAGTAAGAAGACTTTCCCAACTTCAGTTCACAAAATGTAGAACCCAACCCTAGAAAGTACACAACTACATGATCCAACTCACACACTCACACACATGTAAATCAGATATTTTATTTATAGAGAATAAATTGACTGTACATATATCTGGAGAAAACCTATTGAAACAGAAGGGCAATCTTAAATCTACACGGACCAAGATAAAATCCAATTCCACCTCGTAGGAGCCCTATGGCACGTCTGCAGTACACTGTAGCCCAACAAGAAATCTTATTTTAACCATAACCATGACATTTTTAACCCATCATTTAGTGATTTAAAATAGACAGTTATCAATTATCCATTACAACATAGGGCAATCACATGTTGTCCACTTGCTTTGGTGGCATGGGGGCTCAGAGATTAGCGATGCTGTGTCAGAGAACCAGGATTGAATTAAATGCCTGGTCACATGTATACTCACCTTAACCATGTGTGTCATAATGAAAGAAACCTAAAATGATATTGATGGTTATGTTACTGAAGGAATTTTTAAACGTGATGAAAAACAAAAAAAAAATGTAGCAAAGTTCTTTCATTCCTCACATGAATCAGATTAAGTTATGATACAATCAACAACCCGCCACAGGGGATGCACAAACCAGTGTGTTTCTTCGTGCCGGTCCCAAGCCTGGATAAATGGGGAGGGTTACGTCAGGAAGGGCATCCGGTGTAAAATTTTGCCAAATCAATATGCGGGCAACAATACAAATTTCCATACTGGATCACACTAGCTCTGGGTTAACAACGACTGCCATCAGTACTGTTAGCCAACAGGGTGCTGGCGGAAGTTGGGCTACTGTTGGCCGAAGAAGAATGAGAAGAAGAGGGGTGAGATGTGTCCGGAGGCAGGAGGAAAGGAGGAAGGTAAAGAGAGTGGAACTGAGGGTAGGAACTTTGAATGTTGGCAGTATGACTGGTAAGGGGAGAGAGTTAGCAGATATGATGGAGAGAAGGAAAGTTGATATATTGTGCGTGCAAGAGACTAAATGGAAGGGGAGTAAGGCCTCGTGGATTGGAAGTGGATTCAAATTGTTTTATCATGGTGTGGATGGGAGGAGAAATGGGTAGGGGTTATTCTGAAGGAACAGTATGTTAAGAGTGTGGTGAATACATACTTTAAGAAGAGGGAGGAACTTAGGGTGACATCCAAAAGTGGAGAAAGATGCACACAGGTAGATTACATCCAATGCAGAGGAGTCAATCTGAAGGAGATTGAAGACTGCAAAGTGATGGCAGAGGAAAGTGTAGTTAAGCAGCATAGGATGGTGGTCTGTAGGATGACTTTGGAGATCAAGAAGAGGAAGAGAATGAAGGCAGAGCCAAGGATCAAATGCTGGAAGTTGAAAAAGGAAGACTGCAAGGTTGAGGTTAAGAAGGAGGTGAGACGGGCACTGGGTGGCCGTGAAGAGTTACCAGACAGTTGGGCAAATACAGCAGATGTAGTAAGGGTGACAGCAAGAAGGGTGCTTGGCGTGACATCTGGACAGAGGAAGGAGGAAAAGGAAACACGGTGGTGGAATGGGGAAGTACAGGAGAATATACAGCGGAAGAGGATGGCAAAGAAAAAGTGGGATAGTAAGAGAGATGCCGAAAGTAGACAAGAGTACAAGGAGATAAGGTGCAAGGAGAAGAGAGAGGTGGCAAAGGTTAAAGAAAAGGCATATAATGAATTGTATGAGAGGTTGGCCACTAAGGAAGGAGAAAAGGACCTGTACCGATTGGCTAGACAGAGGGGCCGAGCTGGGAAAGATGTGCAGCAGGTTAGGGTGATAAAGGATAAAGATGGAAACTTACTCACAAGCGAGTAGAGTGTTTTGAGCAAGTGGAAAGAGTACTTTCGGAGGCTGATAAATGAGAAAAAGAGAGAGAGAGAAGGTTGGACGATATGGAGATAGTGAATCAGGAAGTGCAACGGATTAGCAAGGAGGAAGTAAGGCCAGCTATGAAGAGGATGAAAAATGGAAAGGCCGTTGGTCCAGATGACATACCTGTGGAAGCATGGAGGTGTTTAGGAGAGATGGCAGTGGAGTTTTTAACCAGATTGTTTAATGGAATCTTGGAAAGTGACAGGATGCCTGAGGAGTAGAGAAAAAGTGTACTTGTGCCGATATTTAAGAATAAAGGGGATAAAATTGATGAGCCACAGCATGAAGTTATGGGAAAGAGTAGTGGAAGCTAGGTTAAGAAGTGAAATGATGATTAGTGAGCAGCAGTATGGTTTCATGGCAAGAAAAAGCACCACAGATGTGATATTTGCACTGAGGATGTAGATGGAGAAGTATAGAGAAGGCCGTAAGGAGTTACATTGTGTCTTTGTGGACCTAGAGAAAGCATTTGACAGGGTGCCTCGAGAGGAGCTGTGGTATTGTATGAGGAAGTCAGGAGTGGAAGAGAAGTATGTGAGAGTTGTACAGGTCATGTATGAGGGAAATTTGACAATAGTGAGGTCTGCAGTAGGAGTGACTGATGCATTCCAAGGTGGAGGTGGGATTACATCAGGGATCGGATCTGAGCCCTTTTTTATTTGCAATGGTGAAGGACAGGTTGAAGGCGAGATTAGACAGGGGTCCTCGTGGACTATGATGTTTGTTGATGACATTGAGATTTGTAGTGATACTATGGAGCAGATTGAGGAGACCCTGGAGAGGTGGAGATATGCTCTGGATAGGAACAAGACAGAATACATGTGTGTAAATGAGAGGGAGGTCAGTGGAATGGTGAGGATGCAATGAGTAGAGTTGGACGAAGGTGGATGAGTTTAAATACTTGGGATCAACAGTACAGAGTAATGGGGATTGTGGAAGAGGGGTGAAAAAGAGAGTGCAGGCAGGGTGGAATGGGTGGAGAAGAGTGTCAGGAGTAGTTTGTGACAGACTGTTATCAGCAAGAGTGAAAGGGAAGGCCTATGGGATGGTAGTGAGACCATCTATTTTATATGGGTTGGAGACGGTGGCACTGACCAGAAAGCAGGAGACAGAGATGGAGGTGGCAGAGTTAAAAATGCGAAGATTTGCACTGGGTGTGATGAGGATGTATAGGATTAGAAATGAGTACATTAGAGGGTTAGCTCAAGTTGTACGGTTGGGAGACAAAGTCAGAGAGGTGAGATTGCGTTGGTTTGGACATGTGTAGAGGAGAGATGCTGAGTATATTGGGAGAAGGATGCTAAGGATAGAGCTACCAGGAAAGAGGAAAAGAGGAAGGCCTTAGAGGAGGGTTATGGATGTGGTGAAAGAGGACATGCAGGTGCTGGTTGTCACAGAGCAAGATGTAGAGGACAGGAAGATATGGAAAAAGATGATCTGCTGTGGCAACCCCTAACGGGAGCAGCAGAAAGAAGAAGAAGACAATCAAAACAACCAAATTAGCTTGCAACTTAACTACTGCACTAAGACATCCCTTGTAAAACAAACATGTGTAAAAGGTGAGCACATCACCCCTATTTGTGGTATTTCACAGTTACGCTATTATCATTAAAAGTGTGTAAATCTTTAAAATGTCCTAAATTACTTTTCCTGAACATTTCATATATATACTCCACCAAACCATATGGTGGATTAACAAGCATATAGGCATTATTTAAAAAATGAAAAGTTGAGTAAACATTGTAAACATGTATACAGTGTTGTGTTACTTATCACACTTCTTTAATTTCTAAAAACATCTAAAAGTTGTTCCTTATTACATGAAATGGTCCAATCCTCTGTTCAAATGTATGTTACATATAGCATACAAAGTCTACAAGTTTTGCAGTAGTATACTATGGAAAAATGACTGAATTCAAAAGCCAAGTATGAAGCAAATATAAAGAGGAGATGTCTAGAATGTAACACGTCATCAAAATCTGTTGATACCTGAAGGACCTCTAGTCATCTTTCCTGAGAACAAAATAGATTAGTTGAAATATGACTAGCTTTCTTCTGAAACAGCCTTTTTATATACTGTAGTATTTCCTCTCAAATGAAATTCGTTATATATGTATATTACATATACATTTACTATAGAACTATTATACACATGCTGTAGGGTGTATAGGGTGGGAACTGCCTAATTTTTGTTAGTCTTCCAGTTGATCACGAGGCCTTTTCTGCTAAAAGAGGACATATGACAAAAATGCAGAACACCTTTCAGAACAGTAACATAAAAAGAATTTGATGGGCTCTAGTGCTTAAAGATAAATTAGGAACCCTCATTTGAAATTAAATTAAATGAAAAGGAAAAATGACAACCATCAATGAGATACATCAAGCAACTACTGCAAACTATGTAAGCGTTCAATAGGCATAATTAAGCTTAATAGAGTTGTAGAAACGATAGCACCTTTAATCTTTTCAATGTGCTGTTATGCAAGCAAGCTCAGTGGAAATAAGGAGTAGCCAGATGTTTAAAAAAAAATAAAAAGTGTGCAGTATTATTAAACCAAGACTTTTTTCAGCTTCTTTCTGCACAGAGTTTTCTATAAAATTATTTCTCAACATCTACAGGTAACTTTTTCTGAACTTTCATTTAAATTAAATTATATATATATATATACTGCTCAAAAGAATTAAAGGAACACTTTTTAATCAGAGTATAGCATAAAGTCAATGAAACTTATGGGATATTAATCTGGTCAGTTAAGTAGCAGAGGGGATTGTTAATCAGTTTCAGCTGCTGTGGTGTTAATGAAATTAACAACAGATGCACTAGAGGGGCAACAATGAGATGACCCCCAAAACAGGAATGATTTAACAGGTGGAGGCCACTGACATTTTTTCCTCCTCATCTTTTCTGACTGTTTCTTCACTAGTTTTGCATTTGGCTACAGTCAGTGTCACTACTGGTAGCATGAGGTGATACCTGGACCCTACAGAGGTTGCACAGGTAGTCCAACTTCTCCAGGATGGCACATCAATATGTGTCATTGACAGAAGGTTTGCTGTGTCTCCCTGCACAGTCTCAAGGGCATGGAGGAGATTCTAGGAGACAAGCAGTTACTCTAGGAGAGCTGGAGAGGGCCATAGAAGGTCCATAACCCATCAGCAGGACCAGTATCTGCTCCTTTGGGCAAGGAGGAACAGGATGAGCACTACCAGAGCCCTACAAAATGACCTCCAGCAGGCCACTGGTGTGAATGTCTCTGACCAAACAACCAGAAAGACTTCATGAGGGTGACCCAAGGGCCCCATGTCCTCTAATGGGCCCTGAGTTCACTGCCCAGCAGCATGCAGCTCGATTGGCATTCGCCATAGAATACCAGAATTGGCAGATGCACCACTGGTGCCCTGTGCCTTTTACAGATGAGAGCAGGTTCACCCTGAGCACGTGACAGAAGTGAAAGGGTATGGAGAAGTCGTGGAGAACATTATGCTGCCTGTAACATCATTCAGCATGAGCAGTTTGGTGGTGGGTTAATGATTGTCTGGGGAGGCATATCCATGAAGGGTCACACAGACTGCTACAGGCTTGACAAAGGCACCTTGGCTGCCATTAGTTATCAGGATGAAATCCTTGGACCCATTGTCAGACCCTATGCTGGTACAGTGGCTCCTGGTGCACGACAATTCCTGGCCTCATATTGTGAGAGTATGCAGGCAGTTCCTGAAGGATGAAGGAATTGATACCATTGACTGGCCACCACACTTTCCTGACCTAAATCCAATAGAACACCTCTGGGACATTATGTTTTGGTCCATCCAATGCCACCAGGTTGCACCTCAGACTGTCCAGGAGCTCAGTGATGCCCTGGTCCAGATCTGGGAGGAGATCCCCACAACACCATCTGTCATCTCATTAGAAGCATGCACCGATGTTGTCAGGCATGTATACAAGAACACAGGGGCCATACAAAGTGCTGCGTACAATTTTGAGTTGCTGCAATTAAATTTTGGCAAAATGGAGTAGCCTGCCACATAATTTTTTCACTCTGATTTTTGGGGCGTCTTTGAATTCAGGGCTCTGTAGGTTGATCATTTTCATTTCCATCAAACGATGTGGCATCCTTTCGTTCCTAACACATTATCCAGTCTATATCAGTATAGATATCCAGGAGGATTTCTTTTTCCCATTGAGATCTGATGTGTTTTCAAAGTGTTCCTTTAATTTTTTGAGCAGTTTATATATATATATATATATATATATATATATATATATATATATATATATATATATATATATATATATATATATATATATATATATATATATATATATATATATATATATATATATATATATATGTAATATGTTTTTAAATTTGCAGTCCTCACTTCTTTCCACTATAAGTTACACACTTCTTCCCCAACCACTACATGTCACTGCTGCGTTTTCAGTATTTTTCTTTGTTTTTTCCATAAACTTACGCCAGTCAGCTTCTCTCCTCTACAACTGTAGGTCCCCGGACCTGTCTGGATTTGCATGCTCCTGTACTCACTCCTGCACTTTCTAATGCTAGAAAGTCAGTGGATCAGAGGCCTTATAGCCTTAGGGTCATATGGCATATTATGATAAATTACTTTTGTCTGTACCAATTTGTGTGTACTTTTAAGCACATATATAACTTCATATTAAAGGGTCTATATATTTCACGTTTTTAAGAAAACCCACGGCATCACTATACAAAATAGCACTATCAGTTGAAAACTCCCATTCTTGTGCTTCTTAAAGGCTAAGAACGACTACTAGTTCTTCTTCTTAATATCTACAACACAGGGAAAATGAAGGCAAAGGTTTGGTGAGTTAATTGCAGAAAGTTCAGGTTGTAAACATTTGACTATAACAATAACAAAGACATTTCTGCTAGCAAGGTGGAGAAGCAGAGAAGTCCAAAGAGGTTGGCTGTTGTAAAGTCAGCCTGATAAGGTGGAAACCTCCACTTGACGGAGAAACATACCTGCAACTGTGTCACAGGGGATGCATAAACTGTTACTTTTTTCAGTGATTAAGTAAATTTTTCTCATATCTGGTCCCAATACAGTTAAAAGACAAGTCAGGCTGGCCACTTGTCTACTCATACACAAGGCACATAGTAAACACATATTTAGTGAGACTAGCATGTACTTTATTAAGGTAATGTTACCTGATTGATGGATATACTGTACAATATACATAAAGAATGATCCATTCTGGCTCCTAAATGTAGTTAATCCCTCATTTGTGATCAGAATAATTATTTTGATATTTTGTTTCTATGTTGCCTTAGCTCTTTCAGCATATATTCTGCTACTTAACAAATAGTGGAAATTTACTAAAATCAAGTACATTTTCTCACTAATAATTTACTGCTATTGACCTAATGCTGCATGACCCATTTTTAGCTGGTTGAATCTACACATTCAATGCTTGTGCATTTGTGTCATGTCATTAATGGGTAATTTTGGCATTACGTTTGTGAAGCATACTACATTTTTTGCATATTCACAAAGCCTGTATAGTCTATGTCTTTCAGAAATCAGGACCAATAGAACTAAACCAGGGTATAGTTAAGTAGTATTTTGACAGACATTCATTTATAAATCATAAAAGGTTATTATCACCCTAATGTATAATGTCAGCTTTTGGTTGCTAGAACATTCTAGGAGCTTTGCCAGAAGGCTAAAAATATAGTTTGCTAGTTGATCAATGTTTTCAAGAGAATGTCTGTAATGTGACGTTAATAGCAGATGAGTAACCCACAATAATTATGGCTGCAGGGGTGCATGCCATTCAGGCTGTTGCCCAGACAGGCAGAAAAAAATACTTGCAAACACTGAAGAATGCTTATACTGCATTATAATCTGTTGATCAGATTCCATTTCAATAGCAAAACAAGAAGCTGTAATTACAACCAACAGGAAGCCGTCAGTGTTGTAATTCAGCCCCACGCACTCAGCTTGCCAAAGTGTACATGAAATGAAAAAAGAAAAAAATAGAATATTTTCTAAAATGCAGACACCATTTTCTTAACCTTGGAAATGTGCTTAAACATTCTGTAAAAATAAATTTTGCTGTCTTTGTCTTAGAAAAGATTCTGCTCTTCCATTTGAATCCTTTTTCTCTCAATGACTCTATTGTTTGTGTGACACAATGTGGCTGTTAATTGTCCTTGCCCGTTAAGTCATAATAGGAAAAAGTTTTTTGAAAAACATCTGGGTCTAATCTAAGGCACTGTAACCCAGCAGAAATTCCCATCATTATAAGACATGTACAAAAGAGACAGAAAGAAATTCTAAAGAAAATTAAATAAAGCCTCAGTTTGTCAAGCAGCACCAGAAACATCTGACCAAACACCCTTTTTTTCTCTTTCTCTTTCTCTCTCTCTCTCTCTTCTTGTTATGACAGAGATCTTCCTCTTGCAACAAGTAGCCCTTAAACAGCTAATTCTCTATGGCAGCCTCTTAATTCAAAATCACATTTCCTCTAGGAGATGAACAGCCCACAGTACTAGTTGGCAGCCTAGTCCTAGGTTTTCCAACTAATAGCCACCTGTTGTCCCGGAGATCTTGTAAAATGTGCACTGGCATACATACCTGACAATTTCTGGTTTGTCTACAGTCGTGCATCATAGTGCAAAATATCATGCTTTTACCCTGGCCAAAACTCTCGGTCTTTCTCTCCTTTTCCTCCTTCCTTTCTTCCTAATTCTGATGGAGTCACTGTTTGTCCTTCTGTGGCATTCAGCAAACAAACAGAGAATACTGCCTATTAGTGCCTTCTAACATCCACACTGGTTTGAGTAGCACCTATCTTGCTGACAGTTGTTCATCTCCTACAATAACTACAGTTAGGTCCATAAATATTTGTGCAGGGACAACTTTTTTCTAATTTTGGTTCTGAACATTTCCACAATGAATTTTAAATGAAACAACTCAGATGCAGTTGAAGTGCAGACTTTCAGCTTTAATTCAGTGGGTTGAACAAAACGATTGCATAAAAATGTGAGGCAACTAAAGCATTTTTTAACACAATCCCTTAATTTCAGGGGCTCAAAAGTAATTGGACAAATTAAATAACTGGAAATAAAATGTTCATTTCTAATACTTGGTTGAAAGCCCTTTGCTGGCAACGACAACCTGAAGTCTTGAACTCATGGACATCACCAGATGCTGGTTTTCCTCCTTTTTAATGTTCTGCCAGGCCTTTACTGCAGTGGCTTACAGTTGCTGTTTGTTTGTGGGCCTTTCTTTCCAAAGTTTAGTCTTTAACAAGTGAAATGCATGCTCAATTGGGTTAAGATCAGGAGCCTCATGTATAACGCCGTGCGTATAACTCGCACTATAACATGGCGTAAGCACAAAAGCCGAAATGTGCTTACGCACAGAAAAATCCAAATGCAGGAATCTGTGCGTACTCCAACTTCCACGTCCTTCCGTTACATAAATCCCGATCAGCGTGAAAACTAACACTCGTGCACGCGCATTATGTAATGCTCCAAATCCTCCCAGAATTACGCCTATTTGAATATGCAAATCAATATAAATCGCCCTTAAGCGCAGCCTTCTGTGAAAAGACAATGGGAAAAGCACGGGGAAAATATAAGAATTTCAGCTAATACCAAGTGGAGGCAAAGGAAAAACATACTATTTGTTCAAATAAACCGTGGTATAATCAACAAAATGAAGTTGATCGAGTGACATAGCGTGTTGGAGAAACTTGAAAGCTCACATTCACAAAATCGCACAGTGCCGGAAATAAAAAAGAAGTCACATATCAAAGTTGCCGTGAAAAGAAGAGTTGTAAGCCCAGTGTCATATGAAAGTTTATTAGGGTACAGAGAAAAAAAGCACACGGTGGGGAAAAAGCACGAAATGTCAACTTCAATCTCGACATTTCCACTTTAATCACGTAGTTTATTTTGTCATTTAGTAGAACATTATAAACTTCATCTTAAAATCGTTTAATTAACCAGTTTCTCAAATCACATCGTAATTAAAGTAGCACGTTAAATGCTTTGTTTTGTATTTGATCTTCTACTGTATGTGATCTATGTGTGTGAATCACTACTTGCTTCTTAAACTGGCTCTCTTCCTCCAACTGGACACAGAGTCCATTACATTTGTGATATTACAGCTCTCTGAATAACTAAAATACTGAGATGTATACGTGATGTCATTTTCATGATGATAGGAGCTAAAGCACATTATTAAACATGTGTTTCATGAGCCTCATGCTCATGACAAGCATTTATCTTTTGTCGAAATTTGTCGCTGCGTTTTTAGCTGTGTTGTTATTTTCTCTTTCTGTTTTATATTCAATATATATTGGCGTAGCCGTCACTGCAGTCCTTGCTTTTCTTTCCCCAAGTAACCGATCGCCACACAATCAGCTCTGTAATAGGCGTTAAGCCATCTGTAAGCTTAGCGCCGATTCTTCAAAACGTTTAAGGAACATTGAAATATCTTCGTAGTACATGTTTAATTATTCTATCCTTCACGACACTCCCAGTGAAGAATATAGATTATTTAAATGAAGTTAAAGTTTTATGTGTATAATTTAACAAACATATTTTGCTGCATTTCACCTTAAAAATGATATCGTCATCATATGTAAATCGCGCTTTATAAAGTGGCCCAGGTTGTGAGATATTATAACTGTAGTGCAAGTTTACAGTGGGGTGATTGTACTTATAAGTACAAACCGTTCTACAAGGAGCAATTGATTGAGTGCATTTAAAGTTCTTGGGATTAAACTGTTTCTGAACCGCGAGGTCCGTACAGGAAAGGCTTTAAAACGTTTTGCAGTGGCTGACACAGCGTGTCCTTAAAGCTGTATACAGATAATTCTCTTTCCGATCAGCTGCTGTGATTCACACTCAGATACAGTGATATAAATACTCCGAGTCGTGCAGTGAGAGTAATATGGAAAAAGATGATCCGCTGTGGCAACTCCTAACGGGAGGAGCTGAAAGAAGAAGAAGAAGAAGAAGAAGAAGGTGCAGTGAGAGTAACAACGCTAAAGCAGTTATGGTATTTGGAATACTATGGCTGTTCCCTGGACCATTATATTGTTACGAGTTAATTACAATCAGATGCATTACACTAATAAACAATATGCGGTTAGTTTCTGTGTATTTATAAAGCCGCGTCATGAAAATAATGAGTAATCACACAGGAACAGTAGCATTGCTTTGACGCTGGGTGCCGCCAGTCTGCAAAACCGAGCGGAGAACTTGCGTATGACAAGGCATGAGGTACCGTGGAAAAGTGCGTGGCTTTACGCCAAGTGTAGGTTTTATACATCGCGATTTGAACGTGGAAAAGTTCTTACGCAACATTTCTGTGCGTACGCACCGTTTATACATGAGGCCCCAGGTGACTGACTTGGCCATTCAAGAATTTTCCACTTCTTTGCTTTAATAAACTCCTGGGTTGCTTTGGGTCATTGTCCATCTGTATCATAAAACACTGCCCAATCAATTTGACTGCATTTAGCTGGATTTGAGCAGACAGTATGTCTCTGAACACCTCAGAATTCATTCGGCTGCTTCTGTCCTTTGTCACATCATCAATGAACACTAGTGTCCCAGTGCCACTGGCAGCCATGCACACCCAAGCCATCACACTGCCTCCACCATGTTTTACAGATGATGTGGTATGCTTTAGATAATGAGCTGTTCCACGCCTTCTCCATACTTTTTTCTTGCCATCATTCTGGTAGAGGTTGATCTTGGATTCATTTGTCCAAAGAATGTTTTTCCAGAACTGTGCTGGCTTTTTTAGATGTTCTTTAGCAAAGTCCAATCTAGCCTTTCTATTCTTGAGGCTTATGAGTGGCTTGCACCTTGCAGTGCACCCTCCGTATTTACTTTCATGCAGTCTTCTCTTTATGGTAGACTTGGATTTTTTCTGTTTTCTCAGCTTAAGGATGTCTTCTTTCACCTGCATGAAGAGCTCCTTTGACTGCATGTTGTCTGTTCACAGCAAAATCTTCCACATGCAAGCACCACACCTCAAATCAACTCCAGGGGCCTCATGCATAACGCCATGTGTAGAATCCGCACTATAACATGATGTAAGCACAAAAGCCGAAATGTGCTTACGCACAGAAAAAATCCAGATGCAAGAATCTGTGTGTTCGCCAACTTCCGCGTTCTTCCGCTACATAAATCCCGCTCAGCATGGAAATTAACGCACGTTGCATCGCCTACTGCCCCACCCCAACTCCTTCCAGAATTACGCCTCTTTGAATATGCAAATCAATATTAAATAGCCCCTTGCCTTCAGTGCTTCAGAAAGTACAGGAAAAAACAAAAAAAAAAAAAACAATGTGAAATGGAGGTCCTGCTAGCTGAAACAGAGGCCAGGAAAAATGTTTTATTTGGTAACTTTGGAAGTGGCATTAGCAACAAAAGGAAACTGATAGAGTGGCATAGTGTGGCGAACGCAGTCATGAGTGCTGGAGCAGAAAATTGTACTGTGACCAAATTAAAAAAAGAAGTGGTCTGCATGTTAGCTTCACTTGAGGAGGTACTGAACTCCCGGAGCTCACGCCGTTTGAGCAACGAGTTGCAGCAAGTATTGGGGACACACTCATTGCCGGCATTTTACCAGCGGGGGAGGGAGATTCTGACATCACCGCAGGTGCCGGTGAGTTTTTATTTCTTTTTTGATTACCATGATCCATACTCGTGTAAATAATTTGCATGAGTAATAAGACAAACAATCAGGTATTAATTACTGTTTATTTACTTCTAGACAATAGTACAAAAGCTGAACCCAATGCTGAGGACATGGTTCCAGGCGATGATGGTGCTGCTTCTGTGCCGACCACATCTTCGGGCGCTGGCTGCTCACACACCCCTGCCTCAGAAACTGGTGGCGATCATCTGGCCGTGTGCTGACTGATGCAGTTCTAGAATCTCAAAATGCATTGGTGGATGCGGTGAGAGAAGTGGCCAATGCACAACGGGATGTAGCCAATGAACTACGAAATATCAAGGCAGTATTGTGTGACAATAACTAAAAATTAAATGAATTTGTGAAAAAATAAATGATGCATCTGCTTACCTGTTTTTACATTCTGTTAATTACATTCATTCGACATTGTAATGCTGCCCAGTGTGGCTGATCATTTGGTGGTCCAGGGTCAGGTTCATCATACCACATCTCTTCAGGTACCGGCAAGTTATGAATGATTGCCATATTATGTAGAATGCTACATGCTTGCACGATGCGACACACTTTCTGTGGACTATAGAGCAGCATTCCACCAGTCTTATCCAGGCAGCGCCAACGGCCCTTAATCTGCCCTATAGTACGTTCTGCCACCGCCCGAGCCCAAGAGTGGAGGTCAGTATAATGTCGCTCTTGTTAAGTCAGTGGGTTGGCAAAAGGGGTGAGGAGCCACGTCTTCAGCGGGTATGCACTGTCACCTGAATAATCGTGTTATATGGTTACATCATACAGATAACGTACAACTATAACCAAAAAGGTAATAAATGTCTTATCTTATCAAGAAGCCAGCTATCACGCACAGCACCATTTTCAAGTTTGTTCCCCACACTACTATATCTCAGAATGAATGAATCATGAGTTGAGCCAGGCCATCTCGCAACAACATTAGTGAGGCGCATTTTCACATCACTGATGATTTGCACATTAATAGAGTGAAAATGCTTTCTATTTACATAAACAAATTCATTCTGTGAAGGTGCCTTTATAGCAATGTGTGTGCAGTTTACCAATCCGATTACATTGGGAAAACCAGACATTGCTGCAAATTGCGCTTTGATGTTTGCCTATTCAACCGTAGTGTACGGAAATCTTATATATCTGCTTGACAAGAGGATAATACCATCCCATACAGCTGGCATGGCACGACTCAGTGATGACTGAGAAACAACGGATCGGTCAGCCAGTTCACGCTGAAAAGCTACTGTGGCTAAAAACCTGTGAGTGGATAAAACTTTCAAAGAGCAGGTAGAGCACAATTCCTCAAAGTCTGCCTTTGTAGACCCGGCACCAGTTCAGCACACAGCTCCAAGAGGATTGCTCTTAGAAATCTAAACCGACTTAGAAGCCAGTCATCATCATGTGCCAAGAAATCAGTATGATCTCGGAATACGCGTTCTCTTCTAATCCTTCCATTTGCGAGGTCTACTAGCAATGTTAAAGCAGCCATGCCAGTCGAATAATTTGGCCGTTCTGTGCACTATTATATTGTTACAGGTTGATTACAATCAGGTGCCTTAAATTTATGAACGATATGCAGTTAATTTCAGTGTATTTGATAAAGCCGCCATTGTGGATGTGGATCTAAGAATAGGTTAACCACATAGAAACAGTAGCAGTGCTTTGACGCTGGGTGTTTTGCTTTTGCAAAACTGAGCAGAGAACTTGCGTACAACAGGGTATGAGGTACCGTGTAAAAGTGCGTGGCTTTACACCAAGTGTAGGTTTTATACATCGCAATTTGAACATGGAAACGTTCTTACGTAACACTTCTGTGCATACGCACTGTTTATACATGAGGCCCCTGGCCTTTTATCTGCTTAATTGATAATGACATAACGAAGGACTTGCCCACACCTGCCCATGAAATAGCCTTTGATTCAATTGTCCAATTACTTTTGAACCCCTGAAATGAAGGGATTGTGTTAAAAAAATGCTTTAGTTGCCTCACACTTTTATGCAGTCGTTTGAAATTTTGGTAATTGGCAATAATGGATTCAGCGAGGTTATCAGAAATAAACTTAATGCACTAGGATTAAAAGTTAAGACGGAAGTAAAAAATTTAGGGGTAACCGTTGACTGTAATCTGAATTTTAAATCGCATATTCATCAGACCACTAGGACAGCATTTTTTCACTTAAGAAACATAGCTAAAGTTAGACCTCTTATATCATTGAAAGATGCTGAGAAATTAATTCACGCTTTTGTTTTCAGTAGACTAGATTACTGTAACGCACTCCTCTCAGGACTACCCAAAAAAGACATAAATCATTTGCAACGAGTGCAGAATGCAGCTGCTAGAATCCTAACTGGGAAAAGAAAATCCGAACACATTTCTCCAGTTTTGATGTCACTACACTGGTTGCCTGTGTCATTCAGGATTGACTTTAAAATACTGCTTATGGTTTATAAAGCCTTAAATAATCTCGCTCCATCTTATATATCGGAATGCCTGACACGTTATATTCCAAATCGTAACCTTAGATCTTCAAATGAGTGTCTCCTTATAATTCCAAAAGCTAAACTTAAAAGAAGTGGTGAGGCGGCCTTCTGCTGTTATGCACCCAAAATCTGGAATAGCCTGCCAATAGGAATTCGCCAGGCAAATACAGTAGAGCACTTTAAAACACTGCTGAAAACACATTACTTTAAAATGGCCTTTTTATAACTTCACTTTAACTTAATACTGATACTCTGTATGTTCAATTCTTCATAATAATTATTCAAAGTGGCTCCAAAATCCATACTGACCCCTACTCTCTCTCTGTTTCTTTTTCCGGTTTCTTTGTGGTGGCGGCCTGCGCCACCACCACCTACTCAAAGCATCATGATGCACCAACATTGATGGACTGAAAGCCAGAAGTCTACGTGACCATCATCATCAGGTCCTTCCATGAAAACGCTAAATACAAAGAGGACTGTTTGATTTATGTTAGGTAGATTGCCCAGAGGGGACTGGGCGGTCTCTTGGTCTGGAACCCCTACAGATTTTATTTTTTCTCCAGCCTTTGGAGTTTTTTTTTGTTTTTTCTGTCCACCCTGGCCATCGGACCTTACTCTTACTCTATGTTAATTAATGTTGACTTATGTTTATCTTTTATTGTGTCTTCTATTTCTCTATTCATTTTGTAAAGCACTTTGAGCTACATTTTTTTGTATGAATATGTGCTATATAAATAAATGTTTGATTGATTGTGATTGGTTTGTTCACCCCACTGAATTAATGCTGAAAGTCTGCACTTCAACTGCATCTGAGTTGTTTCATTTAAAATTCATTGCGGAAATGTTCAGAACCAAAATTAGATAAAAGTTTTCTCTGTCCAAATATTTATGGACCTAACTGTATATTACTGTACAATTCTACTGGTGATGTCCCCCTGGAAACCTCTTGTCAGAAGGCACCACTTCACATAGTATATGTTGAGAATCAAATAGATTTTTTATGAAACAAATAAAGAGACTATTTTCTGAACTGCTGTATTCCACTAGTGGAATGAGCCATAAGACATCTCAAATATATTGGGTGCAAGGTAGTTATCAATCCTGAATGAAATGCAGCTCCATTGTAAGACACTCATACATTCACACTCACAGTGGCATAATTTTGAATGGAAAATTTAATCTAACATATTAGTCTTTAAGATGTGTTAGGACAATGGAGTCCACAAGTAAATACCAGAAAGTTTGTGTGACTGATTCAAGGTGCATCTGATCTGTTCAAATAGAAAAAAATGGATAGATGATAATAAAGCTTACTTAGCAATGTTTGTCTCTATGAGTACACATGAAACTGAAACAAGGAGTATATATCTCAGGAACCTAGATTAATTTAAGAAAGTTAGCTAAAGCTCAGTTGTGGCTTGAAGAAGAACATTTCAAATGTTGAGAAAACACATACTTTAAGTAACACAAGACTTCATAACTCTACCCATCTGGTACCAAAGGAAAGCAGTTTGATTTAATGTACAAATCAGTGTTCAGAGAAGAGTGTGGAGGATGGGTGTTTATTTGTGTTATAATTCAACATTCTACCCCCCCCAGGCAGACACGCGGTCCAGTCCCACCCTCCGGAAATGACCCTCTATCTGCCACAGCCAGATGTTACGTGGGCAACCCCTTGACCTAGTCCAGCCACTTGGGTACCCAACAATGAGGATCTTACGAGCTGCATCACCCTCGCGGAAACGCACCACATGGCCATAGTGCTGTAACTGATGCTCCCTCTCAATGCAGGTAATGTGCCTCATTCGGGACTCCTTGAGCAACCGCTCATTCGATACAAAGTCAAACCAACGGTACCTAAGGATTTTCCGGAGTGAGACAGTACCAAAGGAGTCCAGTCTTCACCTCAGGTCACTGGATAGCATCCATGTTTCACAACCATATAGCAAGACAGGAAGCACCAGGACTCTAAAGACTTGGACCTTCATCCTTTTGCATAGATATCGGAGCGCCACACACCCCTTTCCAGCGACCTCATGAACCCCCATGCTCTCCCAGTCCATCTACTGACTTCATAGGAAGAGTCACTAGAGACATGAATGTCACTGCCAAGGTAAGTAAACCTCTCAACAAGGTCAACACTCTCTCCGCAAACAGACACACTGCTGATGGCTGTGCCCAAGAGGTCATTAAAGGCCTGGATCTTGGTTGACTCCACAAAGATCACAGCATTGTCAACAAAGTCAAGATCCGTGAACCTTTCTTCATTAACAGATGCCCACAGCCGCTGGACCCCACGACCTTGCCCATACAAGCATTGAGTAGGAGCAAGAACACACCCCTGACGAACCCCAGAATCAACTGGGAAAAACGCAGAGGTTCTGTCTTCACTCTGTACAGCACTCACAGTACCAGTATACAGGCCAGCCATGGTATCCAGCAACCTTGAAGGGATCCCACGAATCATCCCACAGGGCAGCTTGATCAACTGAGTCGAACGCCTTGAGAAAATCAACAAAGGCTGCAAAGAAACTCTGCCGATATTCGCATTTGCGCTCCATGAGAATCCTTAGTGCCAGTATGCGATCGATGGTAGACTTCTGAGCAAGTGATCAATGATCCTATTGAGGACGACCCTAGAAAGGACCTTGCCCGGCACATAGAGCAGTGTTATCAGCCTGTAGTTGCTGCAATCCAGGCGATCACCCTTCTCTTTCCAAATAGTTACGACAAGTCCCATTTTCCAGTCAGTTGGGATGATGCCAGTCTCCCAAATGGAAGTAAAGATTGTTTGCTATGCCAGGAGGACAGCCTTACCACCAGCCTGGAGAAGTTCATCCCAGATACCACAGATCCCTGCAGCCTTTCCTCCCCTCAACTGGTTCACCACCTGTGTAATCTCAGTGAGATTGGGTGGTTCACAGCTAATTGGAGGATCAGCCTCAAGAACTGTGGACCCAGAGATATCCAATGTCCTAGCTGGAGGATCAGCTTTAAACAACTGCTCAAAGTAGCCATCCCAGCCGGTCACAACTGCAGTGTCATCCATAAGGACAATTCCATCAGCTGCCCTGACTGCAACTCTCCGAGGAACAGATTCAGATGTGCGTAATGCTTTGATTCCTCTGTAAGCAGGACATGGGACGCTAGACCACAGATGGTGTGTCACTTGCTCACAGATTCCTCTAACAAACGCCTGTTTATCTGCCCTCAGAGCCCTCGCAGCTGTCCTTCTCAGTTCCCAGCACAGACTACTGTAGAATTGCCACTGAGCCGTGCGCTGCAACGCCTCTCAGTGATATCCAGGATGCCCTGCGAGATGAAACACCTCCTTCTGGGAACACTGTTAACACCAACACAACCCTCAGCAACCTTCAGGGTCTTATCACGGAAGGTCTCCCACATCACATTAGGATCGGAAAAGAGTCATTCTCCCCAATAAAAGTTCTTAATCTAAAATATTATTATTTAGAACCTGCAAGGTTTTAAAAAAGTTTTGAACAGATTCTCTAAGAGAGAATTCGATTTTTTCCAACTTCAAATAGTATGTAACATCAGTTACACTCTGACTTAACAGAGGTGGGTTAGGATTCCTCCAGTTGATCAAGATAAGTCTAGATGCTAATAGTGAAATAAAGGCAGTTACAGTTTGTTTGTCCTTCTCCACTTTAAGCCCATCTAGGAGTACACCAAACACAGCTGTTAATGAATTAGGGGTGATTGTGACACCAAGGCATTGTGATAGGCATTTAAAGATTTTTGTCCAGAATGATGTTAATTTGGTACATTCCCAAAACATATGGCCTAGTGAAGCTGGAGCTTGATTTGCAGGTTGTATCTTACTCTGGAAACATTTTTGACAATTTTAAAAGAGATAAATGTGCTTGATAAAAAATTTTAAGATGAACAATTGAATGCTTCAAGCATATGGAGCTAGAGTGAATTCTGTGCATGGCTGCCTTCCACTCCTTTTCTGAAATGTTGAGAAAGAGATCCTTTTCCTACCATTCTTTGGGATATTTAAAAGGAAGGGATTTTAAAATGGTTTTAGATATTATAGAAATGCTGTGTGAGTCTTCAAGACTGATAAATAACTCTTCTGGAATAGTAATAAGTGGGAGGTGAGGAAAATTGGGCAGCTTTTGTTTAGCAAAGTTTCTGATTTGGACATAGTGGAAAAATTGTGTTGATGGGAAACTAAATTTAGAGTGTAATTGTTCATAGGATGCAAAGACATTATTTATATATAAATCTCCAAATGATTTAATACCATATGTTTTTCAAACATTAAAAACTGTACAAGTTTGAGAGTGTTGAAAAAGGTGGTGTCACACACGTGCGCATGGGAGGCAGCTAAAGGACTTGAATGAGAGTAATTCCAAACTACTGTAGACTGGGAGGTAGCCGAGGGCACTGACTCATTTTCTCACCTTTCTGCAGACCATTCATGGGAAATTCCCTTGATGACATCAATTCTGGTTCTGACCCCTTTGATATCACGTCCAGGCCCGAGAATATGGATGAAGATCCTTCTGGTTCTGACCCCTTTTGAGGTCACTTCCTATACTGGCCTTTAAAAGCTGCCACCTTTCCTCTCTCCCCTGAGTTCTGTTTGGGTCTCTGATCTGTACACTTCAGTACATCAATTTATTCAATTTTGCAGCCAGGAAACAATATACGGGTAGCTGCCCCAAACCTTGCTATCGCTTTTTGTCGAGTTTGTGACAGTGGTTATCATATAGATGAGCCACAGATAAAATATTCTCTGACTTGAAGTATTTCCTACATTGGTTCCATGTTCTGAGTGAATGAAGGACAGTTGGATTGTTAGTATATTGATGATACCTTGTATTTACTGGTGTAAAAAGCAAGGAATATAAAGAGGTACTTAAGGATTTCATTTCTATTGCAGACCAAGCTAGTGTCTGTTCATCTGGTTGTGTCAGTGTCCAGGTTTTTATACAGTAGCTTGTATGTTTGCCACCCAGTAATAAAATTTAAAATTAGGTAGAGCCATGCTGCCTTCTGATTTAGGTCATTGTAGGGTCACCCTTTGGATACATGGATATTTAGAATCCCAAATAAATGAAGTTATGATTGAATCTAATTTCTTAAAAAATGATTTGTTAATGTATATGAGGATGTTTTCAGATAGAAACAGAAGCTTAGGGAGGATATTCATCTTGATAGTGTTAATTCCCCCTGCTAAAGAAAGATGGATGGTAGACCATCTATACATGTCTTGTTTAAGTTTTTCCACGCAGACAGCAAAACTTTGTTGAAAATGATCTTTATATAATTACTTGTGATGCTTACCCCTAGATATTTAAACTGATCTGCAAGGGGAAGGTGTCCAATGTAATGGTGTCCAGAATTCAACTGAAAAAAGCACACTTTTGTTCAAAATAATTTTGAGTGCAGATACTGAATCTTTTGAAATTCTGCTTGTACAGTTAGGGCTGCAGGGACTGACTTTTGGGGATCTGATATATACACTACCATATTATCTGCATATAGTGATATTTTCCAGTGGTGAGAAGGGGCATCCTTTTCTAGTACCATGTTCTAGTTTGAAGTAGTCTGAGATAGTGGTGTTAATACAAACTGAAGCCTCTGGACTGATATGCAGTGCACAGCCGGCACTACCGCCACACCGGAGGGCCGGCGGAAGGTAATTGGGAGGCACCTGGAGCTCGTCCAGGTGAGGATAAAAGGGGCTGCCTCCCTCCATGCAATGGCTGGAGTCGAGAGAGTAGAAGGACAGAGGACCTGAGTAAAGGCATTGAGAAAGAAGGCCTGGGGCCTCATGTATAAACAGTGCGTACGCACAGAAATATTGTTTCCATGTTCAAATCTCGATGTATAAAACCTAAACTTGGCGTAAAGCCACGCACATTTCCACGGTACCTCATACCCTGTCGTACGCAAGTTCTCCGCTTGGTTTTGCAGACTGGCGGCACCCAGCGTCAAAGCAGTGCTACTGTTCCTGTGTGGTTATCCTTTCTTTTCTTGACGCAGCTTTATAAATACACTGAAATTAACCGCATATTGTTTATTAGTTTAATGCATCTGATTGTAATTAACCAGTAACAATATAATGGTCCATGGAATGGTCAAACTATTCCAAATACCATAGCTGCTTTAGCGTTGTTACTCTCTCTGCATCTTATTTTACTTCTTTCAGCTGCTCCCGTTAGGGGTTGCCACAGCAGATCATCTTTTTCCATATTACTCTCACTGGACTAGTCGGAGCAGCTGATCGGAAAGAGAATTATCGGTATACAGCATCAAGCACACGCTGCCTCAGCCATGCTTCCTATTTGAACTGTTTCTCACACGGCAAATGCTTCAAACCTTTCCTGTACGGACGTTGCGGTTCAGAAAGAGTTTCATCCCAAGAGCCCTAAACGCACTCAATCAAGTGGTCCTTGTAGAACTATCTGTACTTATAAGTAGAATTACCTCACTGTAAACTTGCATTACAGTTATAATATTGCACAACCTGAGCCACTTTATAAAGCGCGTATTTACATATGATGACAATATCATTTTTAAGATGAAATGCAGCAAAATGTGTTTATTATATTATACAGATAAAACTTTAACTTAATTTAAATAATCTATATTGTTAATAATTAAAGGTTGTTCCTGCCTCGCACTGTATGCTTCACTGGGACTGGCGTGAAGGATAGAATAATTAAACATGCACTACGAAGATATTTCAATGTTCCTTAAACGTTTTGAAGAATCGGCGCTCTAAGCTTACAGATGGCTTAACGTCTATTACTGAGCTGATTGTGTGGCGATCGGTTACTTGGAGAAAGAACAGTAAAGACAGGAATTGGAGGTTAGTATGTTTGAAAGAGACAGTACTGCAGGGGCAGCCACACCAATACATCTATACTAATAAAAGGCTAAGCCCTCACTGACTCACTCACTCACTCACTTACTCACTCACTCACTGACTCATCACTAATTCTCCAACTTTTCGTGCAGGTAGAAGGCTGAAATTTGACAGGCTTATACATTACAGCTTATTATCACAAATTTTGGTAGATGGCTTCCCTGCGCTAACCAAAACCGATGTACGTACTTATTTCGGTGGTATGACGCCACTGTCGGCCGCCATATTGAATTTTCCAAACATCACTAATTGTCCAACTTCCCATGTAGGTAGAAGGCTGAAATTTGTCAGGCTCATTCCTTACAGCTTACTTACAAAGTTAAGCAGGTTTCATTTCGAAATTCTACGCATAACGGTCATAACAGTCAACAACGTCCACCATGTTGAACTTTCTTATTCATGGCCCCATCTTCATGAAATTTGGTAGGCGGCTTCCCTGCGCTAACCAAAACCAATGTACATACTTATTTCGGTGGTATGACGCCACTGTCAGCCACCATATTGAACTTTCCAACATTACTAATTCTCCAACTTCCCGTGTAGGTAGAAGGCTGAAATTTGGCATGCTCATTCCTTACAGCGTACTTACAAAAGTTAAGCAGGTTTCATTTTGAAATTCTACGTGTAACGGTCATAACGGTCATAACGGTCAACAACGTCCGCCATGTTGAACTTTCTTATTCATGGCCCCATCTTCATGAAATTTGGTAGGCGGCTTCCCTGTGCTAACCGAAACCAATGTACGTACTTATTAGAAGGCTGAAATTTGGCACTTATTTTGGTGGTATGATGCCACTGTCAGCCGCCATATTGAACTTTTCAACAGTCTTTGTTACTTATGGGCCCATCTTCAAGAAATTTGGTATGCAGGTTCCCAACGCTACATATATACGTCCATAGCCTGCAGCTCAGTCACCGTGTGAGTCGGCACCTCCCACGTTGTTGGCTGCCTGCCTACATAAGGCCGTCCGTCGCTCCAGTCTCTACATTCCCTTCCTTGCTTCGCCACAGGATTCACGTCTCCCTGCTGGTAACTACAACCTTTTTATTTAATCCACGGCTTCTCCGCTGTTTTATTGTTTATTTATTACAATTATAGTTATTGTGTAGGTATTTTAGACTTACTTTACATTGTTCAGGTGCCCATTTCCTTTATCATTCCAACCGTACCCGCATTAACATGTCTATCGAGGTGATCACCATCGATCAAAGAACTGTCACTTACCGAGTGGTTTCCATGCCCGGAGATGGCACCTATCTTTTCCATTCTCTTTGTTACATATTGTACAGCCATATCAGGCTCACTCTTCACATCTGGAGAAACATTGTGTCTTATGTATTGAATGACTGGGACAGGTTCAAGGTCTGGACTGATGACGGTACAGGAGATAATTATACAGTAATCCCTCGCTGTATCGTGCTTCGACTTTCGCGGCTTCACTCGCGGATTTTATATGTAAGCATATCTAAATATATAACGCAGATTTTTTGCTGCTTCGCGGGTTCAGTGGACAATGGGTCTTTTTCCTTCCTGTACATGCTTCCTCAGTTGGTTTGCCCAGTTGATTTCATACAAGTGACGCTATTGGCAGATGGCTGAGAAGCTAACCAATCAGAGCACGCAGTTAAGTTCCTGTGTGCTGAATAGCTCCGCGACGGAGCACTGAATTCGATTCTGGGGCGTTAACCAGGAAGTCTCGTCTTGCTCATTCAGCATCAATGTGTTTCGCTGTGTAAAGAGTTAACTTTTGTGCTCTTTTGTGTTTATCTTTGTGCATAGTCAGGCCCTTCATTGTGACTCCAAAATGATCTGCTCCTGCTACTGCTTCAGGGGCCATGCCTAAGCGCCAACGGAAGATGTTAACGATTGCCAAAAAGGTAAACGTTTTGGATATGTTGAAGGAAGGGAAAAGCTACACCGCTGTAGGATGCCATTACAGCATCAATGAGACTACGATTCTTTTTATTTAAAAAGTAGGAATGGAATATAAGATCTACGGCCGCAGTGTCCTTTTAACCAGGGTGCAAAACAAGTTGTAAGTGGATGTAATAAGGCAGCAGTCTGGATGGAATCTGCTTTAGGGATTTGGATTGAAGAACAACAACGGCTACACAGTCGCCTGAACAGGCTCCTTTAGAAGAGCTGTAATGCTCTCCTTTGTTGTGCAGTAAAACTAAACTCATCGTTATCGGACAAGTCATCTTGTCATTGTTGGTGAGTAACCATAATTAATTTTCTACTCAAGGTACTTAGTACATGCACGTACATTTAGTGTCACTGTACACACATTTACTGTATACAATTTTTCTTGCATTGTGCGTATTTACTGCTGGTGGCCTGTCTATCGTAATAGCTGTAACATATGTGATATCGGAGACACTCAATACCTTTAAAATAATATTTAGGTTTTACTGTATATAAACAGTGTGTTTACATACATAATTTCAAAGAATCTTACCTAATAACTAAGAGAATACAAAGGGTTTATGCTGTATATCTGTGCGGGGAATATTTATAAACAGTTTGGGAGACTTTATAAGGGCTTAAAATATATAAAAATAACCATACAAACATATGGTTTCTACTTTGTGGATTTTCACCTATCGCGGGGGGGTCTGGAACGCAACCCCCGCGATCGAGGAGGGATTACTGTACTACACAGGAGCACTATAACAGTGAAATGCTTATGCCCTTCACCTATGCATCTGCATGTCAGTTGATGGCTGCCACTGAATTGTACACTTTCAAGTGTACCGAAATGGCGAAATATTTTACACCTTTGGACAACCACCAATGTCTCTTAAACATCTTAGATTCACAGGTGACGATTTCAGTAGTGGACACTTTGATGTTTATGAATGTTTAAACTCTCAAAAGCTGGATGTGAAGTTATTGATGAAACCGGTTGTATACTTACAACGCTTGACAGATGCCGAATGTCACTTCAACACAAGTCCTACAAATACTGTCGTATTACTATTACTACTCGTAATTGAAACAAACCATGAAACTCAAACCGATTATGACAGCAGCAATCCAAGCTGTGAGATTTGAAACAAGATTACTGTTCACATGGCCAACTGTACGTTGCATGCTTAAGAGTAAGCTCAGCGCACAGCTTGGTCATATTACAACCAGAGGGCTGAACTCACAATGTGGTAAGAGATCCTTAACAAATAATTATTGGTATATTTTCTCTCAGTTTAAAAGTTCCTTCAAAGTTTTCCAGAGTATTCCTACAGAAACCTCTGAGGACACATTTGTCTCTAAAAAAAATCAATTTGCTTGGCTATAAAGTCTGTACAGTTTTTGTCACCTAATAACAGGGGGTTAAGATGCCAGCTGCAAGATGAATATGTGGGGTATAGTGATGTGAGCTCCATGATCACAGGGGCATTGGGTACATAGCTATTTATCAAAATCACTTTACAATTAAATAAATTACCCATCATCATCACATATTGCCCTTCAGGATCAAATAGTACATCTGATACTGCAAATGAAATTGTTCTGTGAATTAAGATTTCCACACCTCTAGTTTTCTTTGTATAACTGGAGTGGAATATTTGGTCAATACAATCTCTTTGCAACTGAAACTGATCCTTACTGATGAAGTGAGTCTCCTTTAAAACTACGTTCTTGGTGTTTAGACATGTCAGGTGAGAGAATACTTTCTTCCAGTTTAATTCTTGATTAAGACCTTTGCCATTCTATCTCAGAAAGTTCACTGTTTGGTCATAGAGACATTGCTTGAACGTTTGCTTCAATGTTTGTTGTCATTTTGTAATTTTAAAAATTTTCAAAATTGCCAGGAGTTATGGCTATGAAACCTATTGTTGTGTTAGCACTTATAATTGTGGGGATGAAAAGGATAAATCAGAAATAGCTTTCTCTCCTCCCCCAGACCCGCCGCCTGCCCATTTTGCCTCCCAAAGTTCTATGGCATGTCTAGAGACACCCACTGCACGCCCAACCTACCTGGAAAGGGGTCTCTCTTTGAAATGCCTTTCCCAAGGTTTCTTCCATTTTTCCCTACAAGGTTTTTTTGGGAGTTTTGCCTTGTCTTCTCAGAGAGTCAAGACTGGGGGGCTGTCAAGAGGCAGGGCCTGTTAAAGCCCATTGCGGCACTTCCTGTGTGATTTTGGGCTATACAAAAATAAACTGTAACTGTATTGTATTGTATAGAGACAGAGCATGTCCAGAACAAAACAAGCCCCCAAGCTGCGGTGTAGATGGAATAGAGTGGAGATATCTATTGGCAATACATTCCAAATACTGTAAACCTACAATATAATCTTAAACAGGCTCGAAAGAATAAACCCAGGGTATGATGTTAAACAGTACCCATGTAGATACAGATAACGTATGATAGTGCAATCCTAATAAACCTAATAAACTAGGGGTGTGATGATAAACAGTCACGTTTGGAAAAAAAAAATGTATACATATATATAAAGTATGCATATACACATACATACACATATGTATATGTAAATATATACTGTATATACATTGTCACAAACGTGCGCATGGGAGGCAGCTAAAGGGCTTGAGTGAAGGCAGTTCTGAGGCATGCCGGGATGTGGCAGAGTGCACTGACTCTTTTTCTCCCTTCCCTGTAGACCATTCCCGGGAGATTCCACCTGGCTCTCTTGACATCACTTCCGGGACCGAACCAATGGAAATTGACCTTACCAGCTCCGGCCCCTCTGATGTCAGAACCGGGCTTGATCCAATGATTGATGAACACGTGCCCGATCCTTATGACCTCACTTCCAGTCTTCCCCTTTAAAAGCCTGCCCTTTTTCCCTTTTCCCTCTGTCTTGTTTTGGACTCGGTTGTATGCACTTCAGTGCTCTGTATTTCTATAAAAAAACGACTTTGCAGCCAGGATACCAGATTATATGGGTGGCTGCCCCAAACCTTTATCTGAGTATGTCTCATTCTTGTGACAACATGTATATATAAACATGTATATGCACATATGTATAAATATACACTGAATATACATACACATATACACATACATACACACATATGCACACGTACAAATAAAATTATAATTGTAATTAAAACATTAAAGTACCAGGGAAGAAAATAAGATGTATAATTATGACAACATCTCACTGCAAATAGGCCAAATTGAAGGTACAGTCTTCTTTACCTTGCCAGGACACGATGTGACTCACAATCGTATTTAAAAAAGAGAAGGGATCAATTTTTTTAGCTGTTTTTCTGCTTTTTCCAGAGAACTAAAAACGCTGAATTTGCCTTCAATATCCACTCTTAATTTAGCTGGATACAAGAGGCTGTATCTAAATTCAGCTTTGCATAACTGCTGTTTAATACTGTAAAATGCAGCATATTTACCATCTGTTGAAGGTGGAAAATCTGGGAAAATGTGAACATGTTTATTTTCAAATATACTCCCTTGTTTCATTCTGAGAAGTGACATCAAATTCATTTTAGACTGTAATTCATTGAAACGTACAATGAGGCCTCCAGGTTTGATCCATGCTTGCGGTAAGCTGCTGATATCCCAGTGTCTGATTTGAAGTTTTCTCTAATTATTTGAGAGAATAGTTCATCTATGAATTTCACTGGATTTGTGCTTTCACGGTTTTCAGGGAGACCTTCAATTCTGATATTATTTCTTCTATATCTGTCTTCCAGAATAGTTAGTCTGTCTCCAAGCAGTGTGCTTTCGGATTTAGTAGCCGTTACTTTTTAATCAGCGGCAGAAGCCAATTGTTCAACTATTTCAATACAAGTCATAAATATTTGCTTAGTGTCTTCAAGCTGAGCATCAAGTGCTCTGAATTTATTTTCAAAACTACTCACATTTTCCTGTATTTTCTCCTCAGTTTTTTTAGCATACCTCTAAAGGTTGGCTCAAAGTGATTACTTAAATTTTCTCTGAGTCTTTAATATCCTGAAACAGCTTCACATTTGTCATGTTTATGTCCTTTATATCTTTCCTTATACCATTTGTGATCTTTTTAATATTACACTTTATCTCATTTATGTCTTCCCTGGTGTGAAAGTTATTGCTGTGAACATTGAGGTGATTGTTACCTTCAGCTCAGACTGCTTGTTTTGGTCTTCTCTGAGCTTCACAGGTGGCAAGCCCACTTTCACTTTCAGCTGGAGGCAATGCTGTGGCATCAGGTCCTGGGAGATCCATTGTTTTGCCTGTCTTTTCCAGGTCAATCTCTGCAAGGCCATATCTTGAACTTGAACTTCAGGCCTGTTTAGACTTAGATAAAGCTTTAGCTGTCTTTTCAGTTTCTTTCTGAGCCGTGTTCTCTGCCAGTCATGCTTAAATAATGTAATCAAAGTCCCTCGAGTTGAATAAATACAGGATACCTCGGGATGATAAAAAAAAGGTAAATTAACACTGCTGCTAATTAAGTTCCATCGTAGACGTCCATCTCCCAAAAAGGACGAGACAAACTGTACTGTACTTAAAATTATTAATATTACAGGGATGTTTAAAGACCAATTAAAATTTTTTATAAACATTTTTTCCTAAAAAGCATAAAATCACAATAAGATTAGTATTTATTGTTAGTACAGTGGTACCTTGGTATACATCTGCTTTGGAATAAGTCAAACTTGGTATACGTCCTGTTTGGATGTGAAAAATTTAGCTTTGTATACGACCTTTGTTTGGAATACGACTGGACTCATGTGCTAGAACACCACACGCTACCCTTGTTTACCTCTCTCGGGACAAAGCCATGACTATCCACGAGCGTCAGTATGCCAGTTGCTAGCATTCAGTGAACAACCCGCGCACTACCCTTGTTTACCTCTCTCGAGACAAAGCCACAATTGCCCACGAGCATCAGTACGCGCTCTAACTCTCTGTGAATTGTCATGTGATTTTGTGTTTTTTTGTGTAAATTTTATTTGATTGTTGAAAAGTATGAAGGTGGCATGCGTATCCGGGATTTGGCTGCAGCATACCGTATGCCGAGAACGACGGTATCTATGATTGTGAAAAACAAAGACATTATTAAAAAGTAAAGTGAAGTTAAATTTTCATTTATTTCATCTAATTGCTTTTGTATTTATGTATTTTAGTACTAAGTAGTGTTTAAATTATTTTATACAACCCCATCAATGTATAACATGCCAATAACAATAGGATTTTTTTTCATGGGAACGGATGAATCATTTTGCCTTTATTTCTTATGGGAAAAATTTGTTTGGTATACATCCTGTTTGGTATAAGTCAAAGGGTCTGGAACGAATTAAGGACATATACCGAGGTACCACTGTATTTAAAAAAGTTGAAATCTTAAGATATAATGTAAATAATTAAATATTGTAGTTTACTGACTAAGCACACTTGCCTATTACTGTTTTGACCTATAAGTGTAATACTATGTAGGTATACAACAGCATTGACTTTTTCAAAAATGTAAAGCTCTACTTTGATAAAAAAAAATATAATGTGTCACACATGTGCGTTTAGGAGGTAATCAAAAAGCCTAAAGGCGAGTGAAACATCACGAGACAAGGGGTTGTCACATGATACTTACCCAAATCTTTCATTCTTCTCAGCAGGAAAACCGAGGAGAAATAAACAACATACTTCCGGGTTACAAAATGGCCACCGAGACGTCATTTCCGGCGCCAGACATCACATTACTTCCAGCAACTCCTGATGACATCACTTCTGGTTTTCTGTTAAGATGACGTTGCTTCCGTCTCCCCGTTTCGACTTCACATCCTGCCAACCATTTCACCAGAAGACATCACTTCCGGTTCCGGCCCTTTTGATGATGCCACTTTCCTTACGGGCCTTTAAAGCCTCCATCTTTGTCTGTAATTTTCAGTTCTGTTTTAGATTCTGTTGTATGCACATCATGCTTTATACATTTAATTTTTGCAGCTGGGAAAACAATATACGGGTGGCTGCCCCAAATCTTTATGATGTTTGTGTTGCATTATTATCATATCTCTAAAAAAGCTAACACTGGCAGTGCCAGTTTCTAAAAAAAGCTAACACCGGCAGTGCCAGTTATGCCGTACCACACACAGCATACACCCTTTTTAAAGAAAAAATGACATAGCCTGCATACTAAGGCAATTAATATTAAGAGAATGCATTAGCCATTATTACTGACACTGAATAAGCTGTATCAAGAGTACATGTCAGTTAACTGTAAAATAATTACCTGTTCAAGAATATTGGAATGTGATTGATGCCTCAATGAAATGCACAATGAAACAAGGTTCACTTCATAGTCCTGCTGTCTGGAGTCAATAAAATGCCAACACCAAAAAAGTCAGCGTAGAACATACAGAGGGTTGAAGCTTGCAATAATATTCAGCCAATTTTCACTCTCTTATTATATCTCGACTTTTGCGTAAGAAATGGCTTATGCAGCATAAACACATTTTATTCACAAAGCCTAAGGATGTGTAACCAACATTGTAAATGATAAACATACTGTAAACAACATGATCCATTTATAATCTTGGTAAAGGACAAGAAATTATTAGATAATTACATTTTCTTGTATTGTTTGTGCACATAGCTATGACAAGCCACCTTTTTCCTTCATGCACCCGTCTGCCCCACAGTTTAAAATTACAAATCAAAGGATTCAGATGTGTTGGAAGTAAACATTGCAGATTTTAATTTAAGGGTATTTGCATACATTTAGGTCACAGCATGTAGAAATTACAACACTATTTATACATGTCCCCCATTTCAAGGCATCATAATCTTTGGGATAATTGGCATCACAGGTATTTGTGATTACTCAGGCGTGTTTCATTGCTTCATTGTTGCAGGCATAAGATACCCAGGCTTGCTTCTACTTACAGACTACCTTAGGAGTCTGTAGTTACCATTGATCAAAATGAGGACAAGAGCTGTGCCAGTGAAAGTCAAAGAAGCAATTATGAGGCTGATACATAAGAATAAAGCCATTAGATACATTGGTAAAACTTTGGGATTACCTCAGTCTACTGACTGGAATATCATTTAGAAGAAAGAATGCATTGGTAAACTCAATAATCACAAAGAGCCTCCACTGCTGATGACAGAAGAATTCTCACTATGGTAAAATAAAAACCCCAAGCATCTGTCCAACAGATTAGAAACAGTCTTCAGGTGATAGATGTGTATGTGTCAGAGACTACTATCTGCAGAAGATTTCATAAATAAGAATAAAGAGGCAATCAAATTCAAACCATTAGTTAGCAACAATAGGATGACCAGATTACAGTTTCAGAAAAAAATCTTAAAAGAGCCTGCAGAATTCTGGAAAAAGGCTTTGTGGACAGACAGGATAAAGATTAACATGCATCAGAATGATGGCAAGAGAAAAGTGTGGATACAGAAATGAGCTGCCTAAGATCCAAAGAATTCCACCTCATCCGTTAAACATGGTGGTGAGGGTGTTATGGCTTGGGCGTGTATGGCTGTCAGAGGTACTGGCAAAATTATGTTCATTTATGAGGTAACTGCTGACAGAAGCTGCACAATGAATTATGAGTTGTATAGAATCATCTTATCTACTCAAGTTCCAGTAAATGCCCCAATTCACTGGAGGAAACATCACTCTACAACATGATAATGATCCCAAATGTACTGCAAAAGCAACACAGAAGTTTTTCAAAATTAAAAAAATGGAAATTCTTGGGGTTGATTTGAATTTAGTTTTGTTAAGTTTGATTTGTTAGTAAAAAAAAAATCTTTAATGGCCAGCCCAGTCACCCAGTTTTAGTCCAACCGAGCATGGCTTCCATATGCTGAGGTGAAAATTTAAGGGGACAAGCCCCCAAAATAAGTTGAAGATTCCTGCATTAGAGGCTTGGCAGAACATCACCAGAGCACCAGACAGCACCTGGTGATGTCTATGAATCACAGACTTCAAGTAGTCATTGCATGCAAGCGATATTCAACAAAGTACTAAACATGACTGCATTAATATACCTCCTATTTCTACAGTAGTCACAAACATTATGATGCCCTGAAATGGGAGGATCATGTAAAAAATGTTTTGTAGTTTCTACAAGGTGTGACTGAAATGTGTGCAAATACCCTTTGTGATGAAATAACGTACACAAAACAATTATAAAGAGTTGGGGAATTGCCCCGTACTGTATATTGCTTTTAGCAAAAGTTGGTCAAAAATGCTGAAATTATTCAAACATCAGACATAAGATGATCATAGAGTTGGCTATTTATACATGAAAATGGCTACATACATGATTAAAGCGGAAGTGATGTCATCATGGGAGGGACCGGAAGTGGCGTCATCTCTGGAGGCCGGAAGTGATGTCATCCTCAGAGGCCGGACGTGACATCTTGAATAAGGAAGTAGTAGAGTTGACATTTTCAGAGATGTGGGTTATTGCAGGTATGTGTGAATTATTCATCTTCTTTGTTTCTATAAGGTTAGAAAGAGAGGCATCAGTATCATAAAACAACCCCCCATCTGTTAATAAATCGCTCACCTCTTGGTTTGTAGACTGCCTCCTAAGCGCACGTGTGTGGCACCTTAAAGTAAAGTCTCCAATGTACTAATCATGCCTGAATTATTTGGTTTGAAATTTTAAGATGTGGTGGCAAATCGAAAACATTATGGAGGATGCTGTATATGATTGTTGGCAAAAATATCATCCATACATCCATTATCCAACCCGCTATATCCTAACTGCAGGCTCATGGGGGTCTGCTGAAGTCAATCCCAGCCAACTCATGGCGCAAGGCAGGAAATAAACCCCGGGCAGCGCACACACACCCACACACCAAACACACACTAGGGACAATTTAGGATCGCCAATGCACTTAACCTGCATGTCTTTGGACTGTGGGACGAAACCGGAGAACCTGGAGGAAACCCACTCATACACGGAGAGAACATGCAAACTCCATGCAAGGAGGACCCAGGGAAGCGAACCCGGGTCTCCTAAATGCGAGGCAGCAGCGCTACCCACTGCACCACCGTGACATCCAAAAATATCATTAATGGATTAATGCAGACATACAGTATCAAGGTAGACACTTCATCATCTGGAAATTCAATTATTTTATTTATAATGTCAGAAACCCAGCATCTGAAACATCTTTAATTTGCACTGTTTTTTATTGTTAGACATTTTAACAGAAAAGCAATATATTTTCTGCTTCAGCAGATGAGGGGTGCTAAGTGATAAGTGCCTATTTTTTTATTTTTGAGGACTTTGGCATCATCTGACTTATTATTTTCTGAATGAAATGCATTTTGCAACTCACTCATTATATGAATAGATGTAAGGACTTGTAATCAAAAAATATCTAAACATACTGAGCCGGTCCAACTTTTACTTTCCCTAAATCTGATAATTTCCTAAACTGGTCCCCCATTTTCAAATTCTATAAATTAACTCTCTAAATTTACTAAACACTTCTTGGTTGTAATTCTGTCTAGAATTTCTAGAGAAGTAAGTTTGAAAATATTACATGATGTTCACAACACAAATGAGCCTTGGAAAAGCTTCTCAAAAAGTAGACTTATGTTAACTTTTAATCTGGAATCCATCCTATATACTATAATGGATGCACATCACAGAGGTAGGGTATCAAAACTGCAAGCCTTTTCTGAGAAGTTGACTTTTAATTGCAAACCATTTTAACAGCTGGGTTGCTGCTGCTCTTCCATCCAAATCAAAAACTGTTGATTCACCGTTCCTCTATTAACTGACATTAAAGTCACACTAAAATTGAGGTAAATTGACATAATTGCAGGACAGGTCACCAATTGCAAATTCTATTTTTAACTATTTTGAGATATTATACTATGTCATATCTGGAACTGTATGCAGTATTTTCAGCTTGTGAATTGCAGTGTATTATACTATGATAAAATTGCATTGAACAGATAGTCATTAAACCAGAATCCAATAATGCAGAAGTCTGCAATTTCTTTTTATGAAATCTTCACCAGGCTCTGTGTATCACTAAGCAGCTTACAGTATTTTGAAAAGCATTTTCATAGCACACAAAAAAGCAAAATATAACTTATGTGTTTGAATAGCATCAGTGAATAGGCATGGACATTATAAATGAAAATATTATAAGTGGTTGATAAAAAAGTGTACAATATCAAAATAGTTCCAGCATTTGTAGAGCATCATCCCTACAAAATACAAATCTGATTACATTTTATGGGACTAATATGCACATATGAAATTGCCAATCTTACTGTTAAATAGTATTTTATATAATAACAATAACAAGCATTATCACATAATAACACAATTGACTTTCTCAGTCATCATCCTCTAACCCTTATTTGATTGTTTGCTTTAGTTATATTTTTCAAGAAAAATCATATGCTATCTTTATTCAAGACTCTCTTAAGGACACATACACAATGCTATCCTTAAATAGAGGACTCTATGACCTTAAAAAAGATACAAAATAAGGCAAAATAATTAAAGTCTGACACACAAGAATGAGCTCAACATTTCTACGATAACAATTTAAAATGAATTAAAGATATATATTGTGTGTGACATGTACCCATCAAATGTGCATATCATTTTCAGTCAATCTGTTTTAAAGCTCCCTCTTAGGTTTTTGACTTTAATGTAATTTTTGGCTGTGTGCTTCAGGGATATTTAGAGCTATGTTGAACAGAGATATTATAGGTCACCAACAGTATATTGAATGAAGGGGCATACAAAGATCTTCATGAATATTCTACTTAAATCAAATAGAACCTACCATGGACATGAAAACTGTGGCACACATCTGGAGCCAGCCTGGAAATTGTTGTTTTCAAGGAAAACTTTGGAACCAGGTGGCCCACATAGCCCATACAGGCTTCAACCCAGAAAACCATGGACCCAACATATGGGCTCACCATCCAGATAACAAAGGGCAAGTGTTCAAGTGACATGCCATAAGGATTCAGATATACTAGAACCTAACTCTTGGAATGTGGAACATAACATCTGTTCTGGAGCTTGTGAAAGTGGTTATAAAAATGACCCGCTAGAAACACAAGTCATTGGCTCTGGAACCAAACTTCACAAGCCCCAATTGGCTGCTTTCTGTCAAAGTTTCTGCCTGTGGATGTAGAAGGAAAATTTTTTGTATTAGCATAAAAATTGCAAATTAACATAAAGAGCCATAAAAAGTAATTTAAAGCTTCTAAAACATTAGATTAAGCATAAATTAGAATGTTAAGTAAATAAGATAGGTCAAGCAAATAATTAACTAAAAATCAGTCATATTGCATTATTCTTTAGGCTTACAGCAGAATTTCTAGTGTGAGAAAAGAACAGAATTGACGTACAGAAACCAGCTTAGAACAGGATAAGGAGATTGAGAACCCCTGTTCCAAGGCTGGGAAGCTAAAGGAACGATACCACAGAGAAGATGGCTCTGGTAGGCATGTAATGAAACCAGCTAGATTGGGGAATCAGCAGAAAGGAAACAAAAGGCTTTTGCTGTAAGCAAGGTCACACTGATGTAATGCATGAAGAGAAAACCTTAGTAAATTCAGGCATTAGCAAAAGTATTAGAAGAATATATTAGAAATTAACTTTAGTGTAGAAATTAAGACAAATCAAGCATGCCAAGCCATGTTTAAATGAAAGCATATACTATATCTATTTTTAATTAAAGCTTAGCTTTAGGCCTACATTATAGCATAGCTTGAAAGGCTAGAGAAGGAAGTGACACCATTAAAGACCAAATATGGAATAAAGAACATCTGCCCAGTTGAAGAACCAATCAAGAATAAGCA
Organism: Polypterus senegalus; assembly: GCF_016835505.1. Taxonomy (NCBI): domain Eukaryota; kingdom Metazoa; phylum Chordata; class Cladistia; order Polypteriformes; family Polypteridae; genus Polypterus; species Polypterus senegalus. Next base: position 169,619,973 of record NC_053155.1, read on the forward strand.
AAACAGAAATTGGAGTGAACAATAGACAGTATAGCCAGGTTCAGAATGAGCTAATTAAACGAGGTCAAAATGATAAGAAATTGTTATATATATACTTCAATTGCTGCAATGTTCAGGGCTCAGCTCAATTTGGCCATATTGGGTTGAGTCCTTGTTGTTTTTTGTGTTGTTTTATTGCAATAAAGCTTTAAAACTCTGTCTGTCTATTCCGAATACTAATAGCCTTTATTTTTAGGTAAAAAGCCTTCTGATGATGAATTTTTCGCCACAACATGGATGAGAGGGTCACCTCAGTACTACCTCAAGTTACAGGCAAGAAATTTTGACTGTTGTATGTGTGTAGACAACAAATACTGCTTATAATATTTTTAAAAAAAAAATGATTTGGTGCTCGAAATGAAACCACCTACTGACTCCAGCACCCACATGGGGTTTGACAAAAATACCTGAAGAGACATGACAGTGAAGCACAGACTATTTGCTCTAAATCTATGCAGGGAATTGTTACTGGATTTCTATGCTAGTCATGGGTTGATCATAATGAGCACCATGATCAAACACGAAGCTTCTCAAGTTTAGCTGGTACTTTGGGCAAAAGTTCAAGGATCAACTTGGTAGCTGCATCAGCTGATCTAGGAATATATGCTCTGGATTCTTAAACTCAAGTAAAAATAGGTGCTGTGCTACTGTTCAGTTATCACCACATGGGTATGAGTAATGAATGAAATGTCCACAGGCCAAATCTCTAAGACCAAATCAATCAATTAGGAAGTCCTGGGAATAACTAGCAGATTTTCAAAGATGTTTAAAATAAGTTGAACTCTCACTTCTGAAAGAGCTTTTCTTGCATCTTTGGAGGCAGCTTTGAGGAACTGTGGTGAAAGTTTGTTAATGTCTGTCAAAGTGGCAACTCTAGGGCCCATTGGTAAACACCAGCAATAAAGGAACCTAAAGAATGAAGCTTAAATTGAAATGCGAGAAGAAGTTGGGGAAGACCAAAAAAGTGGGTGGAGTTTGATGAGAGAATTACTTCAGGTAGCCTAACTAAAAAGATTATAAAATGCAAGCTTTCAAGGCAACTCAGGCCCCTTCTTTAGGCAAGATGTAATAATTACATGATGATTACATCTTTCCTGAAGAAGGGGCCTGAGTTGCCTCGAAAGCTTGCATATTATAATCTTTTTAGTTAGCCAATAAAAGGTGTCATTTTCCTTGACTTCTCACTACATCCGTAATGGCTAACACAGAACAAGACCCTAATACTTCAGGTAGCCTTAAAGAAGTTCTGGCTAAAGACAACAGTTCAGAAAGGGTATGCGTGACATTGCCCATGCAGTGGTAGGTGATATTGAAATCAGCTCAGGATATCAGCAAAAGATCCATCCATCCATTTTCTAACCCGCTGAATCCGAATACAGGGTCATGGGGGTCTGCTGGAGCCAATCCCAGCCAACACAGGAACCAATCCTGGGCAGGGTGCCAACCCACCGCAGGACACACACAAACACACCCACACACCAAGCACACACTATAGGGCCAATTTAGAATCGCCAATCCACCTAACCTGCATGTCTTTGGATTGTGGGAGGAAACCCACGCAGACACGGGGAGAACATGCAAACTCCACGCAGGGAGGACCCGGGAAGCGAACCCGGGTCTCCTAACTGCGAGGCAGCAGCGCTACCACTGCGCCACCGTGCCGCCCTCAGCAAAAGATGAAAAGATCAATTTCATGAATGCCTAAACTTAATGAAAATGCTGTCCTCAAACGAGGAAGTGCTAGAAACATTGGTTGGGGTTGCAATTATCTTTATGGCCCAGGTCTCTGATTTGATTATATTGCTCTAAAGTGAAATGACTACAGGAGTGAATGAGAATCTGACTGTGAATGCTGAAAGCACCAAACATGAGAGAGTGTTTTGGCTAACTTGCTTATTTAATATTATGTGAAAGGCAGACGCAATGCCTTACTACTGGTAGATTGGGATGGTAGATCCCATTTTTGAAAAAGTGAGACAAAGCAGTTCATTTAATAGTTTTTCAAGGCCATTATGCAATTAAATATTGATCTGTGTCTTGAGATTACTAACATATTGAAAAATAGTTTATCAGTGTTTTAAGAAGGCAAAAAAGCAAAAAGCAAACTTTTCTTGTGTGATTCATCCATTTTAATAGGAATGCCATTGTTGACATTATTGAATATTGATGCCCAGATATGAATTGCTGTTCCACTTCTGTAGGCAACTAGACAACAATAACCGAAAAAGTCACACGATCACAACTATTCTTTTTTACTATATGGAAGCTTATTTCTTTATTTTGTAAACATATCGTCTACTGCTGCTGGACTAATAATGCATGCATATACTTCAAAGAGAGATGATATTAAGTAGGTGCATAGAATGCAATCAAATGACAACACTGAACATATGTTATAGGCATTGCCATACACATGCAATTAGGGGACAGCCAAAGGGTCCAATTCAGGTTGTGAAAACATCAGGAAAAGGACTGGAAAAGAGTATTAATGTCTTCACTCTCGTTTTTCACAGGAGTACAGAGGATTAAGACATTTTCCTCTTTTCCAGATGACCTCACTTCCACCCCCTCTGGATGACCTCACTTTCGTCCCACCTTGATGATCTCACTTCCATCTTGCCTTGATGACCTCACCCTACTTCCTGCCACCAAAATATAAATCCTCTATATTACCATTTATCATTTGTCTTTTGTTGTTTTACAGCATACAGACTTGTTTCAGTTGTTTTTCTCCACTCTGCCAACAATATACAGGACCAATCACCAACTCTTTATTTTTGATTTTGCAACTTATTTACAGCATCTATCCAATAATCCATCCATCATCCTAACTCATTTATCCAGGTCAAGGTTGCAGAGAAGTTGGAACTTATTCCAGCATGCATCTGATGCAAGACAGGAAATTCTTGGACAGGGTGTCAGACCATTGCAGGGTGAATACAGTTCCTCCTAATCTGTACTGTGGGTGAAAATCAACAGAGGTGGGTAGAGTAGCCAAATATTATACTCAAGTAAGAGTAGCATTACTTCAAAATAACATTATTCAAGTAGAAGTAAAAAGTGGTCAACCAAAAAATGACTCAAGTAAGAGTAAAAAAATATTTGGTAAAAGACTCCTCAAGTACTGAGTAACTGTTTGATCATGATAAATGATTATTTTTTAGAAATGTTGTAATAAGACAGACAAAAATATAAAATAAGGTGGAAATTTTTCTATTTCCAAATAATAAAATAAAAAAATGAGTAAAAATAAAAAAATCTTTAGAAAATAAAGAAGCACAAATAACACAAAGTTCCAAATCTCAGTTTTTCACAACAAAGCTTTTGAAGCCAATACCTACAGTAGGTAACATGTATGTTTGAACAGTGCAAACTACTTACAGTGACAAGATAACCCATACATTGACAGTATAATACTGCATATGCATTTGCCCTCCAAATAGCACAGCTGATAGAAAATAACATAAAAACAAGGCAGCTTGTGCACTTACAAGAAGTCTCAATTTACCATAACTGTCTGGTTCTGTGCATGTTTGGTTAAAATGTGCTTGTTCGTCACTCAGTGAAGTGATGGTTAAGCTTCAGCAGGAGTTGGCTGTCAAGGTTCTTGCAGTGAAGCTGTGACTGTTTCGTAGTGAACAGGAACCCTGCATGACTAAAACGTCTCTCACAGGCTGCGGATGCAGGAAGTTTGTGTGTAGTCATGTTACTGCATCGCCACGTCTGATTGGTGAAACAGAGCCATGTGATTATTGTTGCTATGTCTGACTGGTGAAACAGTCATGCAGTAGATCCACTGGCGGCTTCTCTCTGGCAAAAATATTGCGTATCTAATGTGTAAATGGAAACAAAGTAACGAGTCGAGTGTTGCCCAATGTAGCAGAGTAAAGATAGCATTTCTTCTTCACAAATGTACTCAAGTAAAAGTAAAAAGTATGGTTCAGTAAAACTACTCTTAGGAGTACAATTTTGTAAAAAAAGTTACTCAAGTAAATGTAACGGAGTAAATGTAACTCGTTACTATCCACCTCTGGAAATCAGAGCACCTGTGGAGAACATTCAAACTCCGCACAGGTGTAAACCCCAAACTTCTTCACAGCAAGACAGAAACACTACCACTGTGTCCCCTTCATGGGCAATTTATTATTATTATTATTACTAGTTGCTGTTCTCAGTATCTTCCATCCACTAATCTATTCACATATTTATGTTTGCTGTAGGCACAATAATAATAATACTAATCATCAATCCATCCATCTTCCTAACATGTTTATGTAGGGTATGGTCTCCAGGGAAGATGGAGTCTATCCCAGGAAGCATGCGGCACAAAACAGGAACAACACCTAAACAGGGTGCTTGTCCATCGCAAGTGAACACACACACAACTTGAGCCACTTAGCAAGGCCAATTCACCTTCATTTAAAAAGGATGAAGTTTAGTAAGTGTAGTACAGATGTTTTAACATAGGTACAGTGGTAGCAAAGAGATGTCATTCCTGCCTCAGATGTTCTACAAGAAGTTTATGTATTCTTCTGTGTGGTGTTTTTGCAATGATTGGTATAAGTGTCAGTGAATTTACTCACTCAAAAATATTGTGCTCAGTTTATCTATTATTATATCCTCAGCAAGAGCAACTCAGCATGCAATCGATAATTGGGTTTGTGGTGTTTCAATCTGTTCTTTGTCTTTTTTTTGTTTTCAGGGTTTGTTTTTATTGTTGTGCTTGCACAAGACACACCACAGAAAATTTGGCCTGGCTGTTTCAAACATCTAAGGTTTTTATTATAATTGCAATACAGTGTAATCAGTTCAGTTTAGATTTATTGCTCTGTGGATAAAATACAATAAAACTCATTTGTGTTCTTTTCTCCTCTCTGCCATCTCACTGCTTTTTACGGTCATAACTCCACCCACTCCACCCATAACTCTGTCTAGTGAGAACAGTACCAAGAATCTCTGATAAAATTTATTACTTAAAGTTTACTTTTCCTGTCATAAGCCTGACTCAGAAACACGGAAGATACAAAACCTTTGCTGCTTCAAAGTGGATGTATTTGGTAAGTTTAAAGGCTTTTCTTTAAAAAGGGACCCAATATCATTGGCTCCATTTTAAAACGCATGAGTAGACTGGCTATTTTTTTATATTCATAAAATATATTTACTTTAGAATGCAGTTTCATGTGGCAAACTTATATATACCGTGATTGTGAAGGAATAGCTTGACTTGAAAAATACCAAATGTGTCCTTTAATTAAGATAGTGTGTAAATGCTATGTGCAAGCTGCTGCTCAACATTGGTGGAGTTTTTAATATAGAAGTGCCATTCTTAATAACTGCCATGACAATTCACTCTTTTTTTATTATAGTTATTTTAAATCCTCCAAACTGTAACGTTAAAGAAACTCTATGGGTTCTGTATAGAGCAGCCTATTTGTATGCACCCCAGTATTCTCAGCTCTATTTTAAATGGCAAGAATGAAGGTGCCACCCTTTTTAGGTAGATTTTTTCAGAGATTAGATTAATTAGCTTGAGGCTAATAATTCCTTCTGCTAATGAAACTAAAGGTCAAATTCCGTTAGAACAACCTTTGTTTTAATGACACCCTCATTTTAACAATTTTTCTTTTGTTCTGGCTAATTTCCAATAGAACTAAATGTTAAAAAACTACTTTTCAGCAAAGTTAATTTTGTCTTCAAATTCATTACAACAAAATCATTTTCCATGAAAAAAGTAGCAAAACACAGCCATTTTTTCTGGCCTTGGTCCAAAAATCATGATTGCATTGCATGTTTATGTCACTTTGAATACTTTGCTTTCATCATACTCTTGCAACAGATCAGAACGCGAGAAGGGCAATACAGCAGACTACAGACATTGTTGGTGAATCTAGGGGTAGGATAACTGCCAATCAAATTCAACTTCAGCTATTCTTATGGAGCTCAGGAGTTCTGTAGCTAGACTCTGTCGGGAAATCAAGCACAATTGTCATGGCAGGGATAGGGGGTAGTTGTTCTTGATCTTCCGTGGTCAACCTGCAATAATAATAATAATAATACATTTTATTTATATATTCGGCTTTTCCATGCTCAAGATACTTCACAGAGTTTAAGAAAGAATGACAGGGTATACAGTATATTGCATTGTACTAAACCAGATAAAAAAAGAAGAGTAAGATAGTAAATTCAGAGAAAAGCCTAACAGACAACAAAAATGATGGTCTAGCACACACACATAGCTTACATGAGCATCTTGACACAGAGGTAAACTGAAACAAGGGTAATAAAGTCAGTTACAGCTAAAAGCCTTCCTGAACAGATGAGTTTTGAGTTGTTTTTTAAAAGAATACATGGAGTCAGCTGATCTAATTAATTTCAGTAGGTCATTCCAGAGTCGGGGCGCTATACAGCTGAAGGCCCTGTTACCCATGGAGTGTAGATTAGTGTAGGGTACAACAAGATTGCCAGAATCAGAGGACCTTAGTGGGCGGACAGGCACATAGTGATGGAGATGTTGTGGGAGAGTGAACGTGAGTGAGAGAATAAAACTAAAAAAGAAGTTAACTTTGACAAGTACTATACATTTATAGTGGCTTTTACAGACGCAAATAAAATGTATGTTTTTATTGTATAATATTAACAATAAGAGCAGCTTTCTACTCAAAACAGTAAACTTGAGAAGCTGCCAGCATCCATCCCAGAAGCTCTTGAGTGGAAGGCAGCAGTTCTTAGCATTGCACCACGCGAGCTGTCGTATCAACCGCCTACCGTAACCTGCTTTCTTATTTCTTCATTTATATTCTTGAATAAAAGTGCACTTGTTTTGTTATACTTGTACCTTTTGTGAAAATGTTTATCTGATATTTGGACTTCAGACTTCACACATAATACACTTTATACGAACACGTCATGATTACAACTGCATGAAGGCATGCAAATGAATATAATGTTGCATTAGTGCAACAACGTTTTCTGAAATGTACAATACAGGTCATAAAATTAATTATTCCAAATGTCATATATACCTAAGTCTCTCTTTTTTTGTCAGTGCGGCTTTGACATCATGGATCAGATGCCACATACTAATTCAGCATGAGCAGGAACACTCAAGAATAAAACTGAATAAAAAAAATTCACATCCACAGTCATTCTCAGTCATGCACAACATTCACATCCACGTCCACAGTTTTCCCAGTCTTGTTTGCACAATATCTGACACGGTTTTCAAATATAGAGAAGGGGTGTTAACAAAACAAATTTGTACCTACCACGTCTATATCTGAAAAAGGCATCACATGGGGGTGTGGGGTGTGGAAGCTTGAACGTGAGTGAGAGAATAAAACTGAAAAAAAAACTTTGACTATAAATTTACAGACGCAAATCAAATGTATGTTTTTATTGTATGATATAAACAATAAAAGCAGCTCACTACTCAAAATAGTAAATTTGGGAAGCAGCTGATATCGAAACCATGACCTCTTGATTGGAAGGCAGCAGTTCTTAGCATTGCACCACACAAGCTGACGTATCAACCGCCTGCTTTCTTTTTTCTTCGGTTAAATTCTTGAATAAAATTGCACTACATTTTGTCAATTATTACTAAAAAATGAAAAACATATTTTTTGTTAACAACGTTTTTACAGAGATTGTTGATGACACTGAACACACATGAAATATATGTATTCTGACGATGTACTTTTTTACCCTATAAAGCTCCAGCACTTCACTCGAAGATAAACACTGAGCGCTGAGAAACTTCTTTGTGAATTGAACTGCGGTGGTGGGCAGTGGGATGGGATAGCAGACTGCTTGCTGTTATCAACACATTTACAGGGCAAAAGACGCTGGCGGAGAGGTGCGAACAGATTTAAGGTGGGCCGGATTTACGAGTTTTCTCGTAGGCTGTGGTAATTCTAGTGTTAACAAAAGCAGATGTGACTGGTGAGAACTTAGAGAAGGAGCTGGATGGACTAGGAAAACAGGGAAAGATATAAAACAATGATGTATTGATGTTAGTTAAATTATTTATATCTTTATTTTTGTTACGGAAAAAGTGGAGGAATTTCTCACAGACTAGCAGAAGAGGTAGTTGGGCCAGATGCGGGTTGGAGTAGTTTATTAACTACAGAGAACAAAACCCTTGTGTTATCGTGAACACTTTCTATTATTCTGCCATAATGGGTGTTCTTGGCAGCGGTTAGTGCTTTTCTGTAAGCTCTTTGGTGGTCAGAGAAAGCCTGGATGTCCATGGTAAGGCCAGACTTAAGTGACAATCTCTCAAGGCGTCGGCCAGCTGCTTTCATAGATCACAATTCTGAATTATACCAAGGAGCTGAACGCTTAAAGGAAACCTCCTTATGTTTTAAAGGAGCTATTTTAGCTAATGTTGAATGAAGGGCTGTGTTATAGTGATCAACAAGACTATCTACTGTTGATGAAATAAGTGAAGACAGTAAAAGATCAGAAATGGATCCAGAAAGAATAGAGGGACAGATATTTTTAAGGTTTCTGTAAGAAATTTGTTGTTTACAGGTAAGAGGAGGGAGAGGTAATGAGACAGTGAAAAGTACAGTTTCATGGTCAGAGAGTCCCAAATCAGTACTGTAAGTGTTGGCAACAGATAGTACAGATGTACAGATCACATCCAATATATGACCACCAGAGTGGGTGGGAAACTCAACGTGTTGTGTCAAGTCAAAACAGTCCAGTAAGGATAGGAATTCATTCCTCAGTTTAGATGTGTGGATGTCAATAAGGATGTTGAAATCAACCAAGAAGAATGACTCTCTGGGAAAAGGAATTTAAGTGGGTTAATAGTTCAGTCAGATCAGAAAAGATGGATGCATTGTATTGTGGAGGACGATAAAGAACAATGAGTAAGACAGGACCTAATTCCATTATTAGTTTAAGAGCCAGGCATTCGAAAGACAATGAACAGTCAATTGGGATTCTTTTGATGTTTAACTCCACTCTGACAATTACTGCAAGTCCTCTGCCTTGTCTTGAGCTACGAGGCTCTGTGAGGAAAATGTAACCAGGTGGTGTTGCCTCTGTGAGAGACGTAAATTCATTCAGTTTTTGCCAAGTCTCCGTTAACGTTAAACACAGCATATCAAGATTGGTGTCAATGATGAATTCTAACAACACCAATGCTTTGTCATTAAGAGATCTCAAATTAAACAATGCAATATTAGTTGATGAGACTTCTTTTTGCACAGAGCCGTGACCAGAGTTTATTTTCACATACTGTAAATTTGGCACACTGACACTTCTGTTTCCAGGGCCATGAGCAAATGCTGCCGGTGATCTTTTCATTTGCAGCCTGGCGGTGGCTGTGACCTGACCCGTGATGTACATATTTTGGGCACCGCAAAATAGGTCTTTTAGGATATTCCAGTCATACAATTTGCTCTGGACAAACTGATTAATATGAAGGAATTTGTCACAAGAGTATTTTAACATGATACTGAGCAATACTTATCTGATAGCAGTAGAGAAGCAGCACAGAACAGCGGAGCCAGTGAGACAGGCGGGTGCGGTGGCACAGATGAGCGGTGGTAGCAAAGCAGCAGAAAGCATAGCAGGATTTGGGTATTACAGGCGTGATCACCCCAGAGCCTCATGCCAGGTGGGTGTTAACATCAGATCAGTTCTTATTCATAAAGCACAACAAAATGAATCGAGAGCAGACCAGCATAGCAACTATAATCAAGGAGACAGATCATCCCAGGCTTCTAGATCCCCAGGTTCAAAGAAATGTTCGTAGGTCTCGTCCCGTGATCCACAGATTCAGTTGTTCCCAGTCAAAGTAAAGTCCATAAAGTCCGTTAAAATTAATCCAAATCCGTACAATTCGAGACAGCTGCATTCACGAACTACACGTACAATAAAGGAATAAAACAAGTGTAAAAAAGTGCCAGATTAAGGCGAATTTTACGAAAAGTGTTGTTAACAGGGAGGAGCGGCAACAGCATGCGTGCGCCAGTGTCCTCTCCTCTGTAGCCACCGTGATGGCACAGGAGCGATTGTCAGAGGAGTGTGGGGGGCATAGATGGTCGCCCTTGGGCACTATTTATGAAAGTTAAGGGGCGTGCACTACGGATATAGAGAGGCACCATTTATATAAATCAAGCTGCAATCACCCTGGAAAGTTTGTATTATGTACAGTACATCAATGGGTGCCATTTTTGGAACTAAAGGGGTGTGTGCTGTGCACACCAAGGGGGATCTCAAACTCACTAATGACCCAGCGTTTAAGTCTAATAATACTGACTGCTGTGTGCTTTGGACAATGAGCACAACAAAGTTAAGGGCTCCATATGCGTTTCAACTGGCACTGACAACAGCAATTTACTTTAGACAAAAATTTGGAACTTCTCATTGGCATTGATGCAGGCAAAAAGAAAAAAGATGTTGACATCATGTTTCGCATTCTGCAGTCAGCTTTGTCAACTGTGCATACAGCAGCCTTTTACAGAAGCACTGTATTCTCTCTCCATTTTTCTTTGTGGTTACTACATTTTGATAGACATAATTTATTGATTTATTTATTAATATTAATATTTTAATATATATTTTAAGTATATCAAAATAAAAAAAAATCTGGCCATTGCTTTGTTATTTATAGTCATTAAAATAAAACAGATAAATGGATTTTAAATTTACAAATCATCTACTGCAGCCAACACAAACCATTGCACTAACCTGTCTCAATCGTTTGGACATGCTGCAAAAGTGGAAGAAATCACAGGGATAGCAAAAAGAATCTGAAGGCTGCCTTACATCTTCAACACCTGAAAATGTAAGAGGCACTGAGAAACTTAAAGTGGGGTGTACTACATTGTTCTGTATACAGGTGTTAGCACTACTATCTTTAGTGCATCAGTAGATTTGATTCAACTTATCGGTTGAGCTGTTCACCTGAAGACAAAAGATTTTAGGCAGAAAGGACTCAGAACTGGTCTGCTTCCAATATATCGGGGGATGGGTTGGCACTTGTCATCCAAGTGGATAAAGAAAGGCGAAAAAGAAAACATATTAGATTATATTATTTTTAGATTATCTATCGGGTTGGCGCCCTGCCCGGGATTGGTTCCTGCCTTGCGCCCTGTGTTGGCTGGGGTTGGCTCCAGCAGACCCCCGTGACCCTGTCTTCGGATTCAACGGGTTGGAAAATGGATGGATGGTTGGATTATTCATTTATAAAAGCACATTTAAAACAACAGAGATTTCACCAAAGTGCTGTACAAAAAAGCATTAAAATAAACACAATACAAAAGATCATGCAAAAGCAGACTAATAAAACAACCAATTGTAACATCCACCACAATCCCATCATATACAATGAAAGACAGAAGAAATCAAGTAGGTCTTAAGCCGACTTTTAAAAACCTTGATTGAGGATGAAGACCTGATGTGCAGAGGTAAGTCATTCCAAAGCCTAGGAGCAACCATTGAAAAAGCTCTGTCTCCCCTAGCCTTCAGCCGAGATCTTGGCACTACAAGGAGCAGTCTTCCAGATGACCCCAGTGCTCTTGGTGGCACATAGGGGTGAAGGAGGTCACAAATATATTTTGGAGTGAGACAATGCAAGGCTTTAAAAACAAACAACAAGATTTTAAAATCAATGCGACATCTCACCGGTAGCCAGTAGAGAGAGGCTAAAATGGAGGAGATGTGATCCCGTTTTCTCGACCCAATCAAAAATCTCGCTGCTGCGTTCTGAACCAGCTGAAGGCGCGACAGAGCAGATTTTGGCAGGAATTACAGTAACCAAGGGGAGATATAATAAAGGCATGAATGACTGTTTCCAAGTCCCTCTGTGATAGAAAGGATTATAGTTTAGAAATTTGCCTCAGTTGGTAAAAACTGACTTTACTACCATGGAGATTTGTTTTTCAAAACTTAGTGGTGACTCAAAGATGGTACATAGGTTTCTGATATCATTATGAATATTACAATTAAATTTAACTTAATTCTAGTTTTTTGACCTTCTATATAGTCTTAATTTCCCTTTGGGGACAAATAAGGTGCTGTCTATGAGGCAGAATCAAAAAGTAATGGCAACTTACCCTTTCATACTGGTGAGAACATATGAACATAAATTATAGCCGTTTCGATGTGGGCTTGTATGCACAATGTTGGAAGTCAACCGGTTCAAGCTTTGTCCTTTACCCTTGATCTTCCCGCTTTAAAACATTCTACCCATTAATAAACTTTTTGTTGAGTCACACTGTTTCCAACTTCAACTAGATTAACTGCAAAAGTTGCGCTGTGTGTGTTCAAACTACCCATAAGCTATTGTAAACTTATTGTTTTGCATCAGCTTCTATCCATTGTGGTTACCGAATAATTTTCAAATTACCTTTACCTTTTGATTTACCTTTGTTATCTATCTATCTATCTATCTATCTATCTATCTATCTATCTATCTATCTATCTATCTATCTATCTATCTATCTATCTAATTTGAGTTGACCTACTTTATGTATAGCATTTTATTAATATAGTTAAAAAATATGCTGATTAATACATTTACTTGCAGTATATATGTCACCAGAATAGCAATCATCCAAGTTGATGTCTAATTTTTGTCTCTGCTGTTAACAGTCACATTGCTCAAATCTTGAAACTGTTGTCTGAGAAGATGAAGCAAGTTTGCCCTACCACAAATCAGTCTCAGTTTTTTACCATTGCTTGTGTCAGGTATTGTGTACGCTTAAGCAATGATAGAATTTGTAGATCCATTACAAAATATACAGTATCTCTTTAGATTGTATATGACTGGTGAAAATTTTATATGCCCATAAGATCTTGATTCATTTATGCTCTTTCCATCAAACTCTTCATTTTACTCATAAATAGAATTATTCTCTGAGTGAGGAACCTTTTAAAAAGCCTTCACAGTAAATTTTTGTTATATGGTTACTACACAAAAAAATAACAAAATGGAGTGAATGCCTCAGAATGTCACAAAATACCTGTTATATTTTTAATGTGTTTATATGTGCTTTAGTATTCTGTTTGTTGTTTATGAGTAGTTACATATTTAATTGTAATGCATTTTCTGTTTGGTCTGTAGTTTTGTACAGTCTTTTTAGAAATGCCTAAACTCTTTGATCCTTTTGGAAGTGCAGCCACACTGATGTCACAGCTCCTGGGTACACATCCTGATTTTATCTTCGGAGCCAGAGGCAGGATCCAGCAATTAAGCATTTATTTATGACCAGAGTTTTGTGAGTATTACTCCTTCTATATTGGATTTCTGTTTTTTTTATCTATCCATTTGTCTAAAGGATTTGTTTCAAGACTGTATATTTGAACTTTATTTGCTGTGGATTTCTCTTTTAGGCCAATGCATTTGCTTATTTTGCTCTTTGGCACAATTTGCTTGGATTTTTCTATTTTATAAATAAATCATTGCTTTGTAAAGATTCATCATTGCCCTTCTGTGCCCAAGCCCAGGTTTACACTTACTCTCCTACTTGTGGGGCTTTTTGATATATTTTTGTGACCTTTATGTTTCTTTTGAAGGTTTAAATCCCTTTTGATCTCACAAAGCATTTGGGCATGTCAGTAGAGTTAGATTTCACCTGTTGGGGTACAGCCTTTTCCAGGCAGGCAAAGGAGGCCTAGCCAGGCCAGTGAAGCGGAGGTCTCACACCTCTTATTCTACATGCTTGTACCTCAGATTCATAACAATTCCAGACCAGGGGCCTTTGCATGGATTTGAGTGTGGAAATAAGCATAATCCAAACCTGCTGTACGCACATTTTCACTAAATTTACCTTTATAAATCACATTCATCTAATAAATATGCATATGTGGAGTGAACCCCACCAGGTTGCCACCCTGAAACAACCATATATACACTATCTCAATCAAACTTTTAAGGTTTAATGTTTGTCACATCAATGCACATTATAGTAATGGCTCAGTGATATAATTCATTGTGCATATGAATCATCGTTTAGCTGGTTTGACTTCATTTCCTACTTGAATAACGGTTTTGTCATTTGCCAGTATCTCAAAAATGTTGTTTAAGTAAATAAACACATGTTTTTTCATAAAGCTTTCATTTAGTAATCCTGACTTGTGTGGAAAGTTGCATATGCACATTTTAGGCCTGCTGTTTTTTTGTGTACACAAGTTTTACAAATTTGATCCATGGATTTCACTGGTTTGCCTAGAAACAGGTGTTACCCCAGGCAACCTGGTCCTCAGAATCAAGCCTTAAGGCCTCCACAGACCCAAAACCGGCTCAGGCTTAAACAGTTCAAAGACAAATATTAAAAACACAAAAAACAAATCACTCACCACAAACCTCTGGCTTAAAAAGACAAAGGCAGATGAAAAATCTTTATAAATGAAGAATTTATTTATATAATCAAAATGATGCACAAGCTAGTCAAACAGGAAAAAGACGGTAATATTTTGAGGCTGTAATAACTAAGGAGCAGAGCATCCAACCATATGGTCAAAGGCTGTCCAAGTCTTTCTGAAATGATGATCTCAGCTGCAATAGCTGACATTGTGGAAAATGTTACCTTTCCTGAATTACCAATCAACACATAATATTATCAGACTATGATCAGATATTCTGGGGAGCCCAGAGATGTAACTGCTTTGATGTTATTGTTGTACATCATGACAATTTCAGAGTAATGCATCATGGTTTGGAGCTGACATTGACGAAAATCATAGATATTTCCTGTTTTTTCGTTTTTTTTTGTCAGTGGCATTTTTCTTAACAACCCTGGAAATGCCACACAGCATAGCGATTACAAAAACATCCCTACCTTTGAAGCAGTGTCCACAGATGCACACACACACGCATACACATGGGTTGTGTTTCCAAGTCAGAAACTAGTAAACACCATCAAAGTAGAAGCAAGTAGGGCATTGGAAGCACTCACCTTCGTCCATTCAAAGATTACCCTCTTACACAAATATCTATACCAATATGCTTATTGATGCACTTTTGATTCAGGACTCTGTAATGGAATAATGTAACAATATGGCTTAAGTATTGTCTTTTAGTTCATTTGGCTGAAGACAACTCTTATTCTGGTGGCATGAAGGTTTTGTCCTCTGTTTCTCTGACTTGTAGTCCATGGTTGATCAACTGTTCAATGTTAGATTTATAACAGTGTGAAGAAATAAATGCGAGAGAGACAGATTAAAAGTTGGGAAGCCTTCCTCATATACTGTCATAGTGCAACAAACAAATCAGTATGCACTGAGATCACAGTCAAGTTCATGTAAACAATTGACAACCAAGCAAGGATAAATGGAGCAATGTATGTAATCTGGACCGAAAGTAGGAAGAAGGAAGGGGGTGACGTGAGTAGAAGGTAACAGAAGTGACATCATTGGAGGGCAACCGGAAGTGAGGTCATCAGGGATGGACAAATGAAAACACAGAAGTTCTTCATGTGTTGGGACAATGTTTTCATGTGTAGAATTCAAGGTGCGTGATGATTTTATTCTTCCTTTTTCCTAGTGAGGAAAAGAGAAAAGCATTAATATGCTGTCTTAAACCCCGCTCCGGTGTGTTTTCACACTCTGTCAGGCCCTTTGGCTTCCCCCTAATCGTGTGTGTGTGACACAGGCTTGTAAATGTTGCAGAGAATGCTTGTTAATCCTGAATCAGCCTATCTGGGATTGCATTGGATGACTGAAATCTGGTGTTCTGAAAGTAAGTAATCCTCTATTGCAAAATCATGCTATAGAAAGCTAGGATTAATTTTGAGATCCAGGATTATCAAATCTGCGTTTCTAAAACAGAGCCCAGGTCTCAATATAAAAAATCAGTGCTCCTTTATATTAAATTATTTACATGAGAAATTCAAAAGTACTGCCAAAAAGTGCACAGGAAAAGCAAAGCAGGATATAAAGGAACAAAAATTGGTTTTGCCTTTGAAAGCAAACAAATCCAGTGATCACTAATAAAAAACTGTAGCTTCAAACAAGAGCAGAAATCAAAAGCTGCATAACTGCAGCTTTTCTTTAAATTCTTAATGGGGCCAGACCTAAGCTACATAATCAGGTGGAGACAGGACAGATAACAGAAAACACTAATAAACAGCAAAGTGTAAAACAATAAACCAAACAATAATCAATACATGAGATATACAAAAAACAAAAGTAGAAAAAACAACAAAATAACATTTGAAAGGCAACACAAAAGTTAAATTAACTGAAAAATACACTTGTCCTAGGGAACAGACCCTGGCTGAAAAATCATAGACAAGTACCTAACATTGAGAGCTTGTAAAGTAGGCTATATAAAAAATTAACTGAATTTGCTACCAGATTTATATTTTCTTTGATATCTGTGTTAACAAGAGATTTGCTTCCTCTTTTTTTTGGCAGTGGATTTACTGTAATTTTTCTTACTATACTTTCTTCAATGAAGAGTACTTCTTTTTCAATTAAAAATATAAATCATTTTTGAAAAAAAAACATATGATAGTTGTTAAATATAACTTATTCGGAATATAATATGCTTGTCAGAATCAAATAAAAATAATAAATAAAGTAATGCTGCAATATACAGAGAGCCAATGGGTATATTACACATAATTACTTTAACATTATAACCTTAACAATATAGCCTTAAACAAGGTTGTTTTTCACATCAAACCATTTTCTAACCTTCTTGTTGTTCTGCAAGATATTCAGGTATTATCCATCCATCCATCCATTACCCAACCCATTATATACTAAACTACAGGGTTATGGGGGTCAGCTGGAGCCAATCCCAGCCAACAAAGGATGCAAGGCAGGAAACAAACCCCAGGCAGGGCACCAGCCCACTGCATATTCAGGTATTAAGATTGCAAAAACATCTAAGCATTCCACCTGTTCATGATTTAAAAATATTAACTGTATACTTGTATACTCAGTCCAGTGCAATCTCAAGGTAAAAAAATTACAATGCTACACTCTTATTTTTTGAAATGTTAGGTTTATTTTATTTTTCACATTTCCAACATATTTTTATATAGTCAAAATTATCAATAAGTGTTTCCTGCCAGGAAGAGCATGAACTCTCTGAATTACTAAACCTATAATTTCAAACACTCTAAAATGAAAGTATTAATTTAATCATACTCCCCGGAATCCCAGATGTTGATAGACATAAACTACCCGATACATACACTTGGTGAAATTACATGAGTCCTAGTCACAATGCAAAAATAATGCTGAGTGACAATCTCCATTAGAAAAGCAAATATTACCATATGCATTGCTGAAGATATTAACTCTAGAATTTACTGTATCAGTCAACTTTAGCACTGTATGCATGTTATTATGAAACAAGTCATTCTAAGAACACTTGTGTGTCAGACAGATACTGAATGGGTCACCATCAGTTTTTTTCTGAAATTATAGAATTATTTATTTCCAGTGTAGATACAACACAGAAATTATAGATTCATCCCGGTTTAAGCACAATACAAACATGATTGAGTGTCACAGTGGTAGTTTGCCTTATAGCTCCAAACTCCTAAATTTAAATCCCAGCCCATTCACTCCATGTGAATTAGCCATGTTGTTCTTATGAGTTGGTTTTCTCTGGGGTCCACTTACCTCTCAGAGACTTACAGGATACAGTTATTGGCAAAAATAAAAAGGGCTACTGAATTCAAGTGAGTGCATGACTGTGTCCAGTGATGAACTGGCACTTTGACCATAATTTTATGTAATAGACTAAATGTTTCTGAAACATGAACAGAAAAGATAGACTTGAAAAAGAAACTCATCATTAGAGAGACAGTGTGACTTGCACATGGTCACAACAGTGTCAGTAGCAGGATTCAAACCCACAACCTCAGGGTTTATAGACCAAAGCCTTAACCATTATGCTAGTGAAACGTAATTAATTATTAATTATTTTTAAAGTTTGTAAATAACAAATTTATAGTAGATACTTAATCCCATATGGGAAAATAATACTCAAAAAAGTCTCAACATGAATAGACTGCACTTGAATTTTATGTCTGTAGCTTTTAAATATCATAAGCATTAGATTGGATATTTAGGACACATATGACACACATTTTTTCCCAAAAATTAGTATTAGAAAATCAGGTGCGTGTCATACACGAGGAAATGTAATTCTGTAATGTTTACTTCTTCTTCTTGGGCTCACTTGCTTGCGCTCTCTCTCTTGCTCGCGCTCTCTCTCTCTCGCGCTTTCTCTCTCTAAATGCTTCCTATACAATCACAACACACGTCGTACACGGGGCAAAACGATTTTCGCGATTTTCTTTGTAAAAATTAGGGTGAGTGTCTTACACGAGGGTGCATGGTACATGAGTAAAAATGGTATTATGAGTACTATGGAGATTTTAGCTAAAGGACCATCAAGCTAAGGATCTTTACTCCTTTTAACTCTCACTGTATAACAAGGTTAAAAAATATTTTGTTTTATTTGAAGCTGTTTACATCCCATTTATTAATTGGAGGATCTTTCTTTTCAGTTTTCTTGCCCTTTCACTTCTTGCATTGACTGCTATTTTGGTCAAGTTGTTTCTCAAGATCTTGGAAACAGAACCTTAGAGGAAATATGTTGTCAACATTGAGTTGACCAGCATCAAACTACCATTATGCACTTTGTCAGAAGCCTGCAACATGTAGCATTTAGAGTTCCCTAACAAAGGCTGGGTAGCTGGCTGGCCATAGTCTCCGACTATTATTATATTCATTGCCGTTTACTTATTAGTTATGAATACTATAAATGCTTAATTTGCATTACATGTGGATTGCATGTTAGTTTTTGTTTATCAGGCCTTTTACCTAGCAGTTTTGTATTTTAATTTACATAATGACAAAAAGTACCATGCTTAATATTGATGATGCCTTTTTTGAAGATTAAGAAATTGTGCAGGTTGGTAAACATTACAGTACCTTTCTCCTGTATTGTTCTATTGGTAATGACAGCCTTATCATGCACTTAAATGACATTAACATGGGGCTTGAGGTCCTTCTATCTGTGGGCAGAAGCAGAGCACAGTTAAGCCTCTGTGTGCCACTCAACAGTTTCCTTCATGTACCGTTCATATCGGACTTTGGTAGAGACAGGCAAAGTATGTGTATATGACAAACATTTTCAACAACATTTAAGCTACTTTAGGATCTCAGGGAACACAGGACAAAAACAAAGACAGGAACCAACTTGAATAAGGTCATCCCTAATGCACACACATACACTCACATTATTACAAAGGGTCAATTTAGAATTGACAGTTCACAGTCCAGCTCTGCAATGACCCAAAAACGGTTTTACACTTCCAGTTCTGGGGTTGATGGCCCCAGGCAGCAAGCACGTAATTATTGTTTTTATCATGGCCCCACAATCCATACTAAATCCTACTTTCTCTGCAGTTCTTTTTCCAGTTTTCTGTGGTGGCGATCTGCACCACCACCACCTGATTAAAGCACCATGCAGTCTCTACATTGATGGATTGAAGGCCAAAGGTCCGCATGACCATCATCGTCTAATTATTCCACATGAAGCCTGATGGCCATGAGGACTGATTCAGATCATTCATGTTAGGTAGAATGCCCAGTGGAGGCTGGGTGGACTCGTGGCCTTGGCACCCCTGCAGATTTTGTTTTTTCTGTCCTCCTGGCCATTGGATCTTACTTTATTCTTTGTTACTTAGTATTGCCTAATCTTATTTTTATATTTTTCTTTTTCTTTCTTCATTTGGTAAAGCTCTTTGAGCTACATCTTTTGTATGAAAACATGCTATATAAACATAATGTATAAATATATAAATGTTGTTGTTTCTCTAAAGTTGTTAAACATTACTTTTTCCCTGTCCATTTTATGTTTAATTGTGTCTGCCTAAATGTGTAACTGTGTCATTCAAAACTTCACCAATAGTGCAATCTCAAAAGAATTAAAGTGTGTACAATGCAATGATTATGCAACCATGTCTCGGTATAGTGTGCTGAATTGACAATGGGCAGATCAATAATGTTGACGTGGCTTTATGTTGTTTTGAAGGCTTTGACATTCATATTCTGCATTTTTACTTTGATGGACTAGTGCTCTGTCCAGGGCTTGTTACTGCCTTGAGCCCAATGCTGCTGTGAAAGACGCAATCTACCTGCATGTCCCTAATTTAGATTAATCGGATATGAGTAAATGATGTGTTTCTGCTGATTTCAATCATTGTTTAAGAAACCTGTGCATGTTAAATGGTTCTTGAATTCTGCATTTTCATAAGAAACTATAATTGTCCTGCTGACAGCGGGAGACAGAATGCTGAGATAGACAATTAGCAAGACTAGGAGGTGGACTAGTTGAAAAAAGCAAACACAGGCAAAGACAAAAACAGACCAAAGGTCAGTATAACAGAAGTCAAAAATACCCATTATAAAAACTTAAAAATGTCTAACAAAAACAAAAGTAAGAAAACAAGACAAGAGAGTGAAAATGAAAAAAGTAAACTGAGTCTTTTCAAAATAACTTAACAAAAAGTATTTCTTCATTTATCTTAAAGCCCAAAACTAGGACATTGGGTTTTGCATCAGCATCTTCCGTAGAAGCAGGAATATGGCATGATAAATCATTTACCATGTAACTAGGCATGGGGTTTGTTTCTACAAACAATATTGTGGTTGCCTTGCATCCATGATACAAAATGGCAGTGCCCAAACAAGAGAAATTTCCACAAAATGGCAGTGTGCTGACATCTCTGTCATAATGTTAACACTGGAAATGTTGTGGACAACATCAGTGAGCATTGTGTCTTTAAATTATTAGTATGTGTGTGTGTTTCTGAAGCTCCTATCTGTTCTTAACTTTTGCTTAAAAACAGGACTGGAAATTCATGTGTTATTATAAGTGTGAAATTCTATTCCTAAATCATTGATATTTTTTTTACATGAAAAGTCACCTTATTACTCCCACAAGTATGGCCAATGAATGAGAGCACCCAGTTGTGAATCTACAATTGCATATCTTTTAGTTTAACATAATTTATGTTTCAACATTGTTGCCCAAATTTGAATTGCTGTTATGCCAGATAACACAACAATAATGATGTAAAAACTGACATAGGGAAAGGAGAACATGGAAAATGTAATGTCGTGGATGGAGCAAGCAATGGGTGAAGAACACAATGCTGGAAAGCAGCTCATTTGTTTTCAAAGACATGACATACCTGGCAATGTATGCAAATGACAGAATGAACAGCTGGCTTTAGTTGCTCTATAGAGATGCTGACACACATTTGGGGTTGTACAGTGGCTGAAGCAGGAAGGGCCACTGAAATGTGGAACTTGATCATGAATGTGGTTTAGGCAAAAAAATCATATGATTTAAGTACTGCTATATATAAAATGCCATTGTTTATTTTGAAGTATCATTTTTTATGTTTCTATGTTATTTTTGTTCATTTTAATATTTATTAATTATGTACTGTCATTTTAAAGTTGCTTATTTACTATTTATGTGTAATACATTCTTGCACTGTGTCCCTTGTAACATATGGGAGGAGATGCAAGAAACAGGGCCACCCTGATGTCACCACTGAGTGCATTTACTGTGGGCATTGGATGTTTTGGTTTAATGGGATTTTTGTTTCTGTTCTTAGTTTTTGATATTTGGATTGTACATTGTGACTTGTTCACTTTTTTAGATAACTCATTTTGCCTTTTTTGGAATTTTTGTTCTTTTTGTGGTTTTCAAAGTAAATATTCTACACCTGAATAAAAATTCTGCTCTGCTCTGAGACTTATCATTTCCAACCAAAGTTTTTTTTTGTATTTAATAATTTTTGGGTATTATTATAGTTAGTTCAAAAGTTTGAAGAAAAAATCCTTTTTTGGGGCCTAGTAGGCCGACTCCTTCAAGGAGAGTCAGGAGTTCAGACTGCTTAGGATGAGACCAATTCTAGGCAGGCATGGAATGGTTTGGCATGTTTTGTGGAGCCTTTAGTAAGCCTCATATCCTGTTTCCTGTAGGAGGTCACTGAAATCATAAATGGACTGAGCAAGAAATGAATGAAAATCACGGCATTGGAAAGCAGTTCACTTCTATTGTTTTTACCGACACTGCAGACCTGATAATGTATGCAATTGCAAGCATAACTATTGGGTTTCTTTGCTTGAGCAACATGAATATGCTGACACACATACGAAACTGCACCATTGCTGAAGCTGCAAGGACTAATGTAATGTGGGACTTCGTCATGAAAGAGGAGCTATCTAGGAAAAATAATCCTGATTTGAGTACATCTTATTGAACACATACTGAGTATCATGTATATACAACATTTTGAAGGAAGATATGTACTCTAATTAAATATATATATATTTTTATTTTTTTGGTGTCTCTAAGCTTTGCTAGTAACTAAATATGAAAAATGAATGAAGCACCATTGTTTTACATGAGGGAGCTGCTCACAACAGAAAACCAAAAAAGGGTACACTACTGACGTGGACAGTTTTCTAAACAGTTAATCAAGCCACATGCTGATTACACATATATACTGTGAAAATGTAAGCATAGGTTGTGATTATGTATGCGTCTCAGCTCTGGATTCAGTTACTATTTATTAGTTTCTAGGTTAACTCACTAAGAAAAAACTTATTCTGTTTACCTGATTTATGCTCTTTTGTGACTTTTCTTAAACTTTTTGTTTTGATCTATTGGATGTTGACCTTTGCCTTGGATGTTAACTGAAACTAGCTTTTAAAATCCCTTTGGTGTTTTTGTTTTCTCTTGCATGATTTTTTTTAAGTTAATTTACAAAGTATTAAATTGAATGGTTTAATCTTTTTTATGGCAGCCACTGAATATGATGACATGTGAAATTCATTGGTGCCTTTCCAGGCAAAAATGGTTCAAAGTGTGTTGAATTGTTTTTCATCATAATTTGATAAAACCATTGCAAGAGATTGTCATCTAGAACACCACTGCATATATTTGCAATTTCCATACACCAGTGAAATTTGGTAAATATTTATGGAAATTATTTCAACACAACTTAAAGTCTGTTTTTTTCTAATTTTACCAAGTCAACTAGGGGAGATAACAAATTGGACTTTGTTTATACCAGCTTCTTGGATGCTTATAAAACTACATCTAGACCCCAGCTCAGCTCTTTGGAAAATGTCTCTTTTATGTTAATACCAGCATACACATCAGTTAAAAAAATGTGTTAAAGGACATCAAAGGCAGACCTGAATATTGTCAGAAGGTTCTTAACTCTGCAGGACCGTTTTGATCACACAGACTGAAATATTTTCAAGTAGGTGGGTATCTCACTGATTTTGAGGAGTATGAATCATCTGCTGCTAGTTGCATCAACAAGTGACGTCACTTCCTCTAAGACCATCATCACTCATGCTAACCAGAAACCAGGACCATCATGTATAACGCTTTGTGTAGAATTCACACTAAATCATGGTGTATGGACAAAAGTTGAAATGTGCATATGCACAAAAAAATTATATTATATTATATTATATTATATTTTTTTTACACACTGTGTATGCAAGATTAATTCTTTTTGTTTTGTACAATTGTACACAAAAAAATGGAAAGGAGCACCATGCAATGTTTGGGCACCCCAAGATATTTAAGATCTCATATAACTATTCCCAAGGTCTCAGACCTTCATTAGCTTGTTAGGACTATGGCCTGTTCACAGACATTGTTAGGAAACTCCAGGTGATACAGATTGCAAGTCTGTATACATTCTCTGACTCCTTAAACCTTGTCCCATCAATCGGAATCCATGTGCTCCTCTAAGCAGCTGTCTAGCAACCTGAAAAATAAAAAAAAATTAAACTTGCAAAACAGAAGAAGGCTAAAAGAAGGTTTCTGTTTTCTCAGTTCATAATGTCATTAAGAAATGGCAGTTAACAGGAACGGTGAAGATCAAGTTGAGTTAAAGAAAACCAAGAAAACTTTCTGAAAGAACTGCTCATTGGATTAATAAAAAAGGCAAATATAAACACCAGTTTGACTGAAAAAGACCTTAGGAAGATTTAGCTGACTCTGGAGTGGTGGTGCAAAGTTCTATTGTGCAGCAACACCTGAACAAATATGACCTTCATGGTAGAGTCAACAGAAGAAACACTTTCCTGCATTCTATCCACAAGATTCAGTGATGAAGTTCGCAAATGAATATCTAAACACCTCTTCAACTGTTAAGCATAGTAGTGGATTGATCATACTTTGGGCTTCTGGGGCAAACATCACACCATCTGCAGTAAAGTTAAAATGAGGATGAGTCATGCAACAAGATAATGATCCAAAAGACACCTCAGAATCTATAATGGAATACCTCAAGAGGTATAACCTGACAGTTTTGCTATGGCCCTCACTGTACTCTGAAATAAACATCATTGAAAATCTGTGGATGGATCTCAAAAGAGCAGTTCGTGCAACATGGCCCAAGAATCTTGCAGAATTAGAAGCTTTTTGCAAGGATGAATGGGCGAAAATGCCCCAAGTAAGAACTCAAAGACTTTTAGCTGGCTTTCTTGCCAAAGGGGGTGTTACTAAATTCTGACCATATTGGGTGCACAAACATTTGTTTTGGGCCCTTTTACTTTTTTGGTATTTTGTACTTGTGAATGATAGAAATAAAATTGTAATCTTGTTTAAAATAATAAAGAAATGTGTCATATTAAACTTTATGCCTTTTAGTGATTAGCTCATTTTCTGTTCACTTAGCTATTCACAGTAACAGACATTTTAAGCAAAGTGCCAAAATTTTGCATGCCACTTTTACTGTGCTTGATCTGATTTATATTTATATTATGTACTTCATTAAATGGTACTGTATTAAGGTTTTATCTTTTTCTAATTAGTAATATACAGAAGGAAGAACACAATTTCTTGTGTTTATAAAAATGCACAACTTTAATACTAATTTGTAGTAATATTAATATGAAATCATGTAATAAAGAAGCTTAATATATATCACATTGTTTTTTGATATTGATATTCTTTTTATAACAGCCTTAAATCACTTACAAAGCAAACCTTATTGAAGCTGAAAAAGAGACTGGTTAGCAATGCTGTATTTGAATCACAAGTGCATGTTGAGTTAATAGATTCTCCACATATCGATGTTGATTTTCCTTCCACTTCCACAAAGATATGCTTATGTTATGTATCTAATGATGAGTTTACTATGTCAACAATACTGTCAATTAGCACGCCCGATTCTTCTTTGAAAAAACTTGTTGGTATTGGGTCAAGGATGCAGGTGGGGGGTCTCAGTTGAGAAATTATTCTACGTAAATCAGGTAAATCTATCCTGGTGAAAGAAGTTAATTTGTTTATACCGGAGTACTGGGGTTTAGGAGGATCCGCAGTGTTGGGGAGATATACTATATTATTTCTAATATCATTACATTTTTGATTTAAAAATACAGCAATAGCCTCACAGGTTTCAATGGAAGTATTTTGGAGGTATTCCTTTGCGTTACCTGGGTTTAGTAGATGGTGGCACTGACCAGGAAGCAGGAGACAGAGCTGGAGGTAGCAGAGTTAAAGATACTAAGATTTGCACTGGGTGTGACAAGGATGGATAGGATTAGAAATGAGTACATTAGAGGGTCGGCTCAAGTTGGACGGTTGGGAGATAAAGTCAGATAGGCGAGATTGCGTTGGTTTGGACATGTGCAGAGGAGAGATGCTGAGTATACTTGGAGAAGGATGCTAAGGATAGAGCTGCCAGGGAAGAGGAAAAGAGGAAGGCCTAAGAGAAGGTTTATGGATGTGGTGAGAGAGGACATGCAGGTGATGGGTGTAACAGAACAAGATGCAGAGGACAGAAAGATATGGAAGAAGATGATCCGCTGTGGCGACCCCTAACGGGAGCAGCTGAAAGAAGAAGAATACTTGTTGAAACAGTGTTGAAGCTAACCATGAATGTTACAACAGAAGCAATAAAGTACACAAAAACAAAAGAGGAATAGCATTCGACAAAAGGTATTAAATATCACTGGACAGAGGGCCAGTCTACTAACACAGTAAAATAACAGGCTCCCCACAAAGTACTGTGGGGTGTGCAGTTTTAAATTAGGCCTGCATCAAGCATGATGATCAGAGAACAGTGGCCAGTTGTAAATGCCTTTGTAAAAGTTTGGCTTAAATTTAAGCTAGCGTGAGTTAGTAATAATATATTAGCTGTTACTCCATATTTTTTGAGGATCAATAGAGGCTAACATTGCTTTTTTGTAAAGTTGCCAATAGTAATTGTTCAGTGTCATATATTTGTCATATATCAACTTTATGCTTTATTTATACTTTATGCTGTTTACTTTGAATAATTAAATGCACCATGCCAATTGCTGTTTTGTTAAGTTAAAAAATGTTTATTTAACAGAAATGACAAAGAAATTTGGATGTCTGTGAAGTGTTATTATTAACAGTTTGAAGTGAACAGATACTACTTAGAACTCTGCCATACTCACTACAGTTTATGAGAGTGCACATTTTGTCTCTCCTTTCTTTGAGCTCTCTAACTCACAGGCATATACTGTACATACACACCGTCTAAGACAAATAATTCCAAAATGCTTAATCCAATCCACAGCCTCAGGTGGGTTAATCATTCCTGGCTGCAACGGGGACAAGACTGGAATTGAATCCGAACTGGGACTTGTTTATAATGGACCCCAGTCATTGAAAACACAACTGTGATGTAATTTACTATGCTGAACAAATCTAAAACCTTTTTAAAACACTCACCACATTACTTTATATGTAAGTAAAGAATGAAATGTTATTAAAGCAAGATATTGGAAAGATATAAAAGCAGGTTATTAACAGTGAAATAAAGGATTTCCAAAATTAACAAAGACCAAGTAAGCAAGGACTCATCCAAAAATCCCTGTTTCAAAAGGACTGTGAATGATGTTGCAATCCTGGACACTTGTATTCCAGTTTAAATCATCAGATCCTACTGTATCTACCCATATGTCCAACTTATATTCGATAATTTTGATTACTTTCTGTTTAAAGGTTATTCCTGCCTTTTTAAACAAGATGCTTAAGTCTTAGTATGCAGAAATCCTGTGATGTTTAAATGTAATGTACAGGTAATTTTAAGGATCATTTTAAAGGGTTGAGCATAAGGAAAATATGAGCCAAGAAAGGAACATCACGCATTTCTATCTTAATAAAACCCAGATAACTTCTGGATTCCAATGTGTTTTATTTCAACAATAGAGACGTACTATTTGTGTGTAAGATATATTATTAAAAAAAAATTTAAATGCAATATGTTCAAGCATTGCAAATGTTACAACTACATTCAAAATTCACAACATGCACTATACTTCAGTTTTGATTTTTATCTATACAAAAAATAAATTTTTTTAAAAAAAAAAAAAGGAATAAATTCACATTGTGTTCCCAGTTTGTTTCAATGAATATATTATTTGGCCTTCAGAGATAGGGCACTGAAGCAGCAAGCCAAGTTTACCTCTCAGTTCACAAGACTGGAAAGCTCCAGACAGCCTCTGAAATTTGTGACTTTTTAAAGTTACTGGGGTGAATCATATCTGTAAATTTTGATAGTTCTTAAGGAAAATGGGCACTGCCTTGCAATCTGAGGGAAAACATAATACACATTGTTAATTGGAAATTCTCAGAACTTACATTGAATGACTGGACATAAACATGTGTGAATAAATGAAATTCTTCAAATAAATAGACACTCTTTTCCTGACACTTAGCAATCTGTTAACCAATTGAAACAATCCAATAAAATAAAACAGTTCAATGTAGTATTTTTGTCATTTAAATGTCCACATCTCCAGTAGATTAAATGATTAGCATGAAACATGTTAGGCTTAATTGTCTCATATAATTGGCTGCTATTACTGAATCCTTTAACTTGTTCACATGTGGTTATTTTGGGCATATTTTGCCATGTTCATTATATCTACTGTGTAGCAGACATGAAATGCTTAGAGTCTGTAAAGTACCCGATTGTGGTGTAAAAAGTTAGACTTTA
The DNA here is from genome assembly GCF_016835505.1 of Polypterus senegalus. Taxonomy (NCBI): domain Eukaryota; kingdom Metazoa; phylum Chordata; class Cladistia; order Polypteriformes; family Polypteridae; genus Polypterus; species Polypterus senegalus. The sequence continues at coordinate 169,648,013 of NC_053155.1, forward strand.
TGATACACTACAATATCTTCAATATTTTCAGTATCCCATGAGCAATGAAACATTTATACAAGTATAAAATGCAATGCAATGCAATGTTTCTCTTCATCTTACACAAAGGTCTGCCTGTAAAAACAATAAAAGTGAAAATAATACTTGCAGCCTCCAAATTCAGATGTATAAATGTTGCAGCAATTGCCTTATGCTAAAAAGTTATACATACAATTAAAAACATGTTCCCGCTACTGAAAAATTTTCCCCAGCCCCACACAAGACTATCTACTCTCTATAGAATAATGAACAAAGCAGGGTTTAACACTTTTGTGATAACAATTTAAGATTCTAAATACCATGGAAAAGAGAATCTAGTATGAAATGTATAGTATGAAATTATAGAGTGATTAAAGAAAGAAATAAATGTCATAGAAGTCTGCCTATAAGATTTTAATACATTTTGCTCAGTTTTCATCACCCAGTTTTACCTGTGTGTCAAGAGATTTATCATTACTTAGTACAGTATATAATAAAATCATCTCTGTGTGTCCAGCCCCTATGAGAAATTGGGCTATCATGTGATTGGTCAGTTTAGCTTTGGTGATGCGATTGAAAGATGAAGTGCAAGTGTGAGACACACAAGGAGGAGCAAAGGTGTAGGAGAAAGGTTGAGAGAAACCTTTAAAGATAGGAAGTGTGTAAAAGCAGACTAGCAGGATGGCGCCCGACCTGTTACTGCATCCAAACGTTGGCATCTTTCACCTTTCCGCCTGATGCAGCTGTGTTGTTCTTATGTGTGAATGGACGTTTCTTGCAGGGAGGGCTTCTGTTCTCTTTCTCTGATGTAGAACGCTCATCCTCATCTGTTAACCTCTGTTATAGCATGTCTTTCTTTGAAAACTAAGTGTCAGATCAGCAGGAGCATGAACGTGACTGAGAGAATAAAACTGAATTAAAAAAAAAAAAGCTAACTAAAAGTACCATAAATTTACACTAGTTGTTACAGACTCAAATCAAATATATGTTTCTATTTTATAATAGTAAGAACAAGAGCAGCTAACTACTCAAAACGGATGCATCCAGGAACAACCCATGAATGACATAATTACGAGTCAGACGTTCTTACCTCTACACCACCAAAGCGGTCTTATTAGGTGCGTGTCAATGTCGCACCCTAACGTGAATTCTTTTTCTGCAGTTATATTCTTGAATAAAAGCGCACTTGTTTTGTTATACTTGTACCTTTTGTGAAAGTGTATATTTGATATTTGGACTTCAGGCTTCACACATTATACATTTAATGTTTAATAATGCTTTAATTCATTTCATCCTAAAAATGATATTAAGTATACATCTTAGTATTTAGTTCAAATAAATAGATAGAATAATCTCCTCAGTCTGTTAGTGGAGAAGGACAGTGACAGCAGTCCGTCGCTGAAGCTGCTCCTCTGTCTGGAGATAGTACTGTTCAGTGGATGCAGTGGTTTCTCCATGATTGACAGGAGCCTGCTCAGCGCCCATCGCTCTGTATTTCAAACTGTCCAGCTCCGTGTCTACAATAAAGCCTGCCTTCCTCACCAATTTGTCCAGGCGTGAGGTGTCCCTCTTCTTTATGCTGCCTCCCCAGCACACCACCGCATAGAAGAGGGCACTTGCCACAACCGTCTGATAGAACATCTGCAGCATCTTATTGCAGATGTTGAAAGACACCAGTCTTCTATAGTCGGCTCTGTCCTCTCTTGCACAGAGCATCAGTGTTGGCAGTCCAGTCCAATTTATCATCCAGCTGCACTCCCCGATATTTATAGGTCTACACCCTCTGTACACAGTCACCTCTGATGATCACAGGGTTCATGAGGGGCCTGTGCCTCCTAAATCCACCACCAGCTCCTTGGTTTTGCTGGTGTTCAGTTGTAGGTGGTTTGAGTCGCACCATTTAACAAAGTCCTTGATTTGGTTTCTATACTCCTCCTCCTGCCCACTCCTGATGCAGCCCATGATAGCAGTGTCATCAGCAAACCTTTGCACATGGCAGGACTCAGAGTTGTATTGGAAGTCTGATGTATATAGGCTGAACAGGACCAGAGAAAGTACAGTTCCCTGCGGCGCTCCTGTGTTGCTGACCACAATGTCAGACTCGCAGTTCCCGAGACGCACATATGGAGGTCTGGGGTGGTCCTAGCCTGTTTGGTGTCCTGGGCGAACACCCCCACTGGTGCCCCCAACACACACACAGACACATAAAACATATTAAGGATTGTACATTAACATATTTTATTGTAAAAACTGTTGTCGGAGCCATACTGAATTTAATTGTTTAATAACAATTCTTACAGTTGTGCTTGAAAGTTTGTGAACCCTTTAGAATTTTCTATATTTCTGCATAAATATGACCTAAAACATTATCAGATTTTCACTCAAGTCCTAAAAGTAGATAAAGAGAAACCAAAATATATAATATTCGATCGATCAAAAACTGAGTTTTTTTGTTCGTAAGCACATTTCCTCTTTTGTCCGTATGCCATGTTTTAGTGTGAATTCTACGTATGACATTATGCATGAGGCTCCTGAACATCAACACAAAACAATGAATATACACAATCCTGGTCTGCAATACTACTTCTTGCAGTACTTCTTTATATTCTCTGCTTTGTGCCTCAGTAAATACAAATTATCACCAATATACTAATAATCCAATTGTCCTTCAATCACACAGAATATGAAACCAATGTAGGAAGCACTTCAAGACAGAGAAGCTTTTATCTCTTACACCTCTATGTGATAACCACCTTCTTGAACCTACACAGTATTTAATGTTTGGAAAATATGCAGAATTAAAATACTTAGAGAATTGTATATAGATAATGTCTTTGCATCTTACGAACAATTACACTTCAAATGTAACTTCCCATCAACATAATTTTTCCACTACTATCAAATTACAAACTTTGCTGAATGTAATTAGCCTAACTTTCCTCACCTCCTCCCTATTTCTGTTCCAGAAGAAATATTGATGTCTTGAAGACTCAGACAGCATCTCTATAATATACAAAAACATTATAAAGTCCCTTCTTTTTAAAAATCCCAGGGTATGGTGGGAGAAAATACATTTCACTTAATATTTTAGAAAAGTAGTGGAAGGCAGCCATGCATAGAATACACTTTAGCTCGATATGTGCAATGCATTTAATTGTTCAATCTCTTTTACCAGGTAAAATCTTTTATCAAGTGTATTTATCTTATTAAAAATTTTCAACAATGTATCTAGGACAAGATTCACCCTGTGAACTTTGCAATCTAGCTCCAGCCACAGTGGGTCATATGTTTTGGGTGCGTGCCTAATTAACATCATTTTGGACAAAAATCTTTCAATGCCTCTCAGACAGCCTTGGTGTCACAATTACTCCTAACATATTAACAACTCCCAGATCGGCTTAAATAGAAGAAGGAAAAACAAACTGTTATTGATTTACCCTCAATACTAGCAAATAGACGTATCTTGCTCAACTGGAAGAATCACACTGCACCTCTCTTAAGTCAGTGGGTAACTGATGTCCTATACTATTTGAAATTGGAAAAAATCAAATTATCACTTAGAGGATCTTCTCAAAACTTTTTTAAAATATGGTAAGATCTAATTAATAACATTTTAGAATAAGTGTCTATATCATCTGTAACATCTATATCCTTTTTTGCTGCTTTTAAAGATTTGCTCTGGTTGGTGGCTGTCCTCTCTCTTTTGTGAGGATTGAATTTTGGTTTAAGTTTGACTTTAACTGTTTCAAATAAAATCAACATAAATATTAATAAAAAAGAGTTTGATCCAAATAAACTCTTAGTCAATTAAAAACACTATTATTAAGAGTAAGGATTTGTTTATTACATAATTTTTCATTTTTGGTTACCGAATGACAAAAGGATTGGGAAAAGTAGTTCTAATATTCTCAAGAATCTTGAGACTTAATTCTGAAGAAAACATCCAGGGACTTAAATGTAAATGTCACTGTTTATAATTATGATGATGCTAAATGGTAATTTCTAGGTAAATCTGAAGTTTTTGAAATGTTAATATAAAACTTATGTCAACAGATGTTAAAATGTGCCCTGTAATAGACTGGTAAATGGTACCAACACACAATGCCTGTTTGTATATTAAGATTCTTGTTTATACCAACCAATGTATTTTAACTGCTGGAAAGCTAAGACATATGATTAATTTTATCTTTACTCATCCATTGCAGTCATTCCTCCAGATCTGATGTCATATTATACATATATAATTTTGCTTGCCATTACTACCTAAAATGTGTTTACACCAAGAATTTGACTTTAACCTCAAAAAATGTAAACATGGCTAAGGAAACCATTGAGAATAACTTTTCATTTTTCATCATCACAGTATGAAGCAGATATTTTTGCTGATGTAGGTAAAGATATTTCCCTAAACCTATTTAGGGTTTTACTGCCTTCTTAAATAATGCACATTCAATAACAACATAGTCTTTGAAAAAGGCAGCCAATAATTAAGAGGTGATTTTATATGGTCTATTAAGTTTAGTTTCTAGTAATCAATTTGCACGCCCAAATGAATAATTAATTAGCCCACTGAGCACATTTTTCAATCTGTCATTAAGCAATTTTGCAAGCTGACATTGTGAAATGAAATGTATTACCAGAGTGCATTACAGCAGGTGCAATAAAGTATAACTATAAAATGTGAATATTAAACAAACAGTGGGTCCAAGAGACACTTTACAAAGTCAGCATTTAATTTCTTACAGTATTACTGAAAATATTTTCAAAGCTGTAGAATGCAGCACTATCAGTTTTTTTTCAAAGCAAACACAATGATTATAATAATGTTATACATTAATTTTCACTCATTTTAACATTTATACAGTCTTAAGAAAAACACAAGACATTCTATGAAAAGAATCATTCTATAAGAATTCTTTTAGCTTTAATAAATATTTTATTTATTGTTGCAGAAAGGTCCCTTAAAATGTGACACAGCTAAACTTTAGGATAGTTCTTAAATAGAAAGTACTAGATGGAGTACAGAGATGAATCTGCTCATATGATCATGGCTCCACCAGACCAAGGCAAGTGATGGTGCACTATGTTGTTTAACAATGCATTTCTCTTATGCCCTTCAAAGCTCTAAAATTAATTTCTGAACATGAAGAATGCACATTTTTGGGCATATGCTGTATGTAGAGTGATGCCTAAGCAGAAACTTCTACCAATTTAGTTGACTTATCCTGCAAAATGTCTTTCAGGATGAAAGGAAAAAAATGTTTTGAAGATTTAGCTCTTTGATAAAAAGTCTGATGTTTTATTTTGAAAGACAAGGCTAGAAATTATTTTATAACAACTGAATGTATTCTGTGAAGCAAGCCAATGGAGTAAGACATGCATAATTCAGCAAGTGGAGCTTATTACCACTGTTTTTGTTTCCACCAAAGATGTATAGGGCTCAATAACTGAGGTAACTAAGCATCAACTTTCAGCTTGCTCTGTAACATGGTAAAGCTGTTAATGGTGAAGCTTAGCATAGTGCTGTGGCTTGAGAGTTCAATGATATATCAAAATATCACATTTAAATTATTTTATTCATCCCCATCATATGTTGATTAGCACATGCAAGTAAAAATGTCACTGTACTCTCTACATATGGCAATAAATACCCTATAAATATATGATTCTTTTGATCAGTGAGCGGTAAAAGTAAAAATATATAAAAAAGTAAAAAAAAAGTTATGAAGCACTGTTTCATTAAGCTAAAATGATTAATTAGAGAAACTACCAATTCAAATTCAGTAAAGTTGTAACAATAAGGGACAATGATATGTTTTAATGTGATGTACAGTATAAAAATGCAACTATTAAAGGCCTTTTAGGTTCAACCATCTTGTGCTTCTTTCTCTGAAAATCTTATTTAACTGGAAGCCCAACATGACTTGTAGAGTTTCTACACCACCAGTACAAATAATGATTACAAAGAAAGCCCCTTGTCTTTTTTGTTATGTATGTCATTTACAATATTTATAGGTATATTTTGTAATAATAAGGAGTGAATTATTTGTAGAACATATACATTTTTATAATTAATATACTTCATTGCACACCCTTTATATGATTTTTAATGAATTTCTACTCTTTTTTTTCACTTGTCTATTCTATTCCTATATACATAAATGTAAAGAAATGTAATTTCAGCATTGAGTTTACCTATTTACACTCAATCATATTTTAAGATACTATTTATTTGAAAATCTTATTGTTGTTCCAGTTCCGGTTGGGCGAACACTTGTGTGTTTTGTCTGACACTGACAGTTTTTGTTTTTGTTGTGTTTGTTGCAGGATCTTTCTTCATGTTCCTGATTGGGACATTCTGAGTCTACTTTTTTCTCCTGAACATTTTTGAGACCTACAATTGTTTGGATATCTACCTGCAGTTGTTCCATTGCCTTACTGGCCGTTTTAGGGTTTGCACGAGCCCACACTTGTTCAAGATATTTCGGCCTGACCCGGCGTACTGTGAGTAAGTCGCAAAATTCTTTTGGGTTTCGTTCAGTTGTCTGTTCATTCTGCCATGGGGCTGGTTAACGTGTTTTTGAACCTTTGTGCCAGGGCAGCATGTTGGGTAGCAGTTGGCCACATGAAGAATGACTAGGTTTTTTTTATATTATTTTTTTCTGGATCAAATCCCCTGTTCTTCAGTTTATGGGATAAAGCCTATGCTTTTTCATGGGGCTTACTTATTCATCTGTTGAGCAGAGGAGTTTTAACTGGATGCCTCGTCTAGGAGCTGGATTATACAGTATAATCACCGTGTTGCCCTAGGAATTTTAAGACAGCACCGCTATATACATCACGGATCTCAACAGAGGCTGTGCTGGAGTATGCCCTATGGTTCTCAGTTTAATTCCTACAATCTTTTCTGTTCTTGGATTTTCTATCTGTGGATCAAGTGCGAGGGGTGGAGGGGTTAACTTTGACAACCTGCGCTCACTTCAATACTCACAAATGATAAGGATCAATCAAAAAACCATGAAACACCTTCAAACTTCTCTGTGAAGATGGCCTTAATGAATGCTTGGTCTGTAGCCAACAAATCTTTTATTTTAAATGACGTTTTTACGTCTTGCAACCTGAACTTTATATTTATGTCAGAGACTTGTTTAAGTGCTGGCAACTCAGTTTCACTCCATGATCTCTCCCCTCCTGATTGAACCTTTTTAGCTTACCTAGAATCGCTGGTCTAGAGGGTGGGCTTTGCTACTGTTTTTCAGAATTGTTTTAAATGTAGACTTTTGACTTTACACAATTTCTGTGGTTTTGTGGCTCAGTTATTTAAAATTGATCTTACAATTCCCAGACTGTGTGGACTAGTTTATAGACCTCCTGGATATAATAAGGATTTTGTCCCAGAGTTCTCAGAGTTCTTATTTTTCATGGTGTCACATGCTGACAGAATTCTGATTCTGGGAGATTTTATAATTCATTTATGTTGTCCAACAAAACCCCTGGTTAAAGATTTTATAAATCTTGTGGACTCTTTAATTTTACTCAGGTGGTGTCAAGTCTGACACATCAGGGAGGACATACACTGGACACTTGGCCTCTCTGCAAATAACCAGGGGCCTCATGTATAAATAGTGAGTACACACAAAAATGTTGCGTACTCCCGTTTCCACACTCAAATCGCAATATGTAAAACCTAAACTTGGCGTAAAGCCACGCACATTTTCAGGCCACCTAAAAGCCTGGCGTACGCAAGTTCTCCACTCAGTTTTGCAAACTGGTGACACCCAGCGTCAAAGCTGTGCTTTTGTTTAAGTTTGGTTTCCCTTTTTTTTTAAATCCACATCCATGATGTGACTTTATCATATACACTGAAATTAACTGCATATTGTTTATTAGTTTAAGGCATCTGATTGACCTGTAACAATATAATGGTCCATGGAATAGCCAAAGTATTCCAAATACCATAGCTGCTTTAGCATTGTTACTCTCAATGCACCTTCTTCTTCTTC